>NW_028180934.1:20000-33860 GCF_964211825.1 Aythya ferina
GTCGTCCCCCCCCCCCCCCCCCCCCCAATTGCTGGGTAGACCTGACGGCCCGGCCGAGGCCTGTCCCAGGCGACCCCTGCAGACGGGCTTTTCCCGAAGGACGGTAGACCTGGCGGCCCGGCCGAGGAAGGTCCCAGGCGCCCCCGGCAGACGACCCTCCACACCACACACACACACACACACACACACACACACACACACACACACACACACACACACCCCCTCCCCGATTGCTGGATAGACCTGGCGGCTCTTCGGGGGGCTGCATTTTCCCGCAGCGGGTACACCTGGCGGTCCGTCGGAGTGAAGCGTGCCTCCGCTTCCCCGGCTACGCTCTGCACGGCAGTCCGAGGGACGCTCGCGCCTCTGTCCCGCTTACAGCCGACACACGGGCTCGCCTGCTCGCCAACGGGCTGTGCCGCTTCGGCTCCTCGCCTTGACGCCACGCTACACCTGGCGGATCGGGGCTGGGCGGGGAAGGGGGAGGAAGAGGGGAGGGGATTCACCTGTCCACTTCACCACGACGAGGACCGTAGAGCTGGCGGCCGTCAGCTAACGGCGGCTGCCTACGCGCTTTTCTGGAGCCCTTCGCTTTCTTCCCCCGCCCTTCTTTTTGCTTCCCTTCTGCTTTCTCATTCCTTTCTTCATCGATTCGTTGGCTGAACGATCGATCCATCGATTCCTTGATTCATTCACTCACTCACTCATGCACTCACTCACTCACTCATTCATTCATTCATTCATTCATGCATTCATTCATTCATTCATTCATTCATTCATTCATTCATTCATTCATTCATTCATTCATTCATTCATTCACAAATACACGTCTTCTCGTTCCCTCCCTTCCCCCCTTCTCCCCGTTGCCACGCCGCTCTTCCCCAGCAGCCGGCCGAGAAGCAGGGCAGAGCTCAAGATCGCCGCGAGGCCGGTCCCAAGCGCCCCCTGCAGACGGGCACCCTTTTCCCGAAGGATGGTAGACCTGGCGGCCTGTCCCATGCCCCTCGGAGGCGCCCCGTGCATTTCCCCATTGCTGGGTAGACCTTGCGGCCCGGCCGAGGCCGCTCCCGGGCGCCCCCGGCAGACGAGCTTCCCCCCGCCCCCCCCCCCCCCCCCCCCCCGATTGCTGGGTAGACCTGGCGGCCCTTCGGGGGGCGGCATTTTCCGGCGAATGGTAGACCTGGCGGTCCGTCGGAGCGAAGCGTGCCTCCGCCTCCCGGCTACGCTCTGCACGGCAGTCCGAGGGACGCTCGCGCCTCTGTCCCGCTTACAGCCGGCACACGGGCTCGCCTGCTCGCCAACGGGCTGTGCCGCTTCGGCTCCTCGCCTTGACGCCACGCTACACCTGGCGGATCGGGGCTGGGAGGGGAAGGGGGAGGAAGAGGGGAGGGGATTCACCTGTCCACTTCAGCACGACGAGGACCGTAGAGCTGGCGGCCGTCAGCTAACGGCGGCTGCCTACGCGCTTTTCTGGAGCCCTTCGCTTTCTTCCCCCGCCCTTCTTTTTGCTTCCCTTCTGCTTTCTCATTCCTTTCTTCATCGATTCGTTGGCTGAACGATCGATCCATCGATTCCTTGATTCATTCACTCACTCATTCATGCACTCATGCACTCACTCACTCACTCATTCATTCATTCATTCATTCATTCATTCATTCATTCATTCATTCATTCATTCATTCATTCACAAATACACCTCTTCTCGTTCCCTCCCTTCCCCCCTTCTCCCCGTTGCCACGCCGCTCTTCCCCAGCAGCCGGCCGAGAAGCAGGGCAGAGCTCAAGATCGCCGCGAGGCGGGGAAGCGCCGTGTAGACGGACGGGGCTGCGGGCGGCGGACAGCCTCTGCCCTCGCTCGCCCGCGAGCCCGAGCCGAAGCGCAAGCCCGAAGCCGACTCCGAGCCCGATCCGCCCCGGCCGCGGAGCCGAGCGTCGCAGGAGGCGAGGCAGCTCCCGCCTGCCCGCCTTTGCGGGGGCCCCGGACGGGGCCCGCCCGGGGAGAAAAACGCTGGAGGCGAGCGCGAGCTCGTCGCTCTGCTCCCTCCCGCGCCATCTAGCTGCCCGCCGGCCGGGACACGGGCTCGGCGGGAGCCTGACGACCAGCCGGCTTGAAGCTCCGTGCCCGGAATAATGCGGACCCCTCTCGCCTATGTGTGGCGCCGGCTTCCCGCCGAGCGGAGCGGAGCGGAGCGGCCGGCGACGAGCTAGGAGGATTGCCCCTCCCGCCGCCCCCCCGCCCGACGGCTCGGCGGGGCTGCGGCGCGACGGGCGGGGGAGAGGGGGGGAGACGAGCCGGCGCCGCTCGAGAAGCCGAGAGCGCGGCCGCGCGCGGCCCCTGGCTGCATCGGGCTGCCGCTCGCTCTGCCGTCAGGGGCTCTGGCTCGCCTGCGAGCCACCCGTGCGACTCTGCGTGGCTGGGCGTGTGTCACTGCACTCAGCGATCCGTGCGAAACGAGGCGAAGCGAAGGCGCGCAACGGAAAGGCGGAGCGCCGCCAGCCAAAGCCAGGCCAAGCGGCGCCGGCAAAAGCAAAGCGAAGCGGAGGAGGAACGGCAAAGCGGAGCGAGGCGGAGCAGACGAAGGAAAAGCAAACGAGTGCCACGAACGCGACGCCAAACAAAACTCAGCGCTTCCACGAAAAGCAAAGCGAAGCAGGGCCGGCAAAAGCAAAGCAAAGGGGAGGAACTGGCGGCCGGTCTGCCGCGGGCTCCGAGTGGCTCTGGTGGCGGCCGGAGTCTGAGCGAACGCTTTCTCCGCACGCTTTGTACGACCTCTCGTCTCCCCGCCGACAAGCGGGACCCGTGCTTTCTTGTTGCTGCTGCTGCTGCTGCTTGTGTTTGTTTTTCTTTTTCCCCTTTTTCTTTTTAAAAGCGTGAACGATTCGAATGAATGGCGCCTCCCAGCCGTTCCCCTGCACGCGAGAGGCGTGTGGATGGACCTGGCGGGCCGCCGGAGGGAAGCGTGCGGGCACGCGCCCGTCTGTGCATGCGTGCGTGTGGCCGTGTAGACGAGGCAGCCGGGCCGCTCTCGAGCAGTGGCCGTGACGGCGGGGTAGACCTGACGGCTCCACGAGGCGGGAGGGGGCGGGGGGACAGAGCTGGGAGGAGGGAGAAGTAGACCTGGTGGCTCCACGGGGCGGGAGGGGGCGGGGGGACAGAGCGGGGAGGAGGAGGGAGAAGTAGACCTGGTGGCTCCACGGGGCGGGAGGGGGCGGGGGGACAGAGCGGGGAGGAGGAGGGAGAAGTAGACCTGGTGGCTCCACGGGGCGGGAGGGGGCGGGGGGACAGAGCGGGGAGGAGGAGGGAGAAGTAGACCTGGTGGCTCCACGGGGCGGGAGGGGGCGGGGGGGAGAGAGCGGGGAGGAGGAGGGAGAAGTAGACCTGGTGGCTCCACGAGGCGGGAGGGGGCGGGGGAGAGAGCGGGGAGGAGGGAGAAGTAGACCTGGTCGCTCCACGGGGCCCGGAGGGTGGGAGGGACGGGTAGACGTGGCGGCCTGCATCTGACAGCGGCCGTCTACGCACTTCAATGGCCGCCTCCGCCCCCTCCCCACTTCTCCCTCCCTCCCTCCCTCTCCTCCGCCCTTTGCAGCCTTTGCAGTGGACGGGGCGGGGCGGGGCGCCAGCGCCGGTCGGGAAGGCGAGGGCGCGGCCCCGGACCCCGGCTGCTTCGGGCCGCAGCTCGCTCTGACGTCAGAGGCTCTTGCTCGGCCGCCAGAGGCTCGCCACCTGTGCCGCTCAGTGCGGCTGACTGCCTGGCCGCTTTGCTTGAGCCGCTTTGCAAAATAACTACTCTTATCTTTACGTTTATTATTAGTTAGTTCTGTTGCCTGTTTTCCGCTGTAGCTTCAGGAATCGTGTCATTCCTTACCGTCTTTCAAAACCTCCCCCACCCCCCTAGTCCTCAGCTCCCCCTCACCCCCCCCCCCCCCCCCCCCCCCCAGCCTCCTCAGGCAAACGGCAGTTGAGCTCAGGTGGCGGCTCCCCAGTCAGCGGGGGTCCTGGAATAGACTTGGCTGGGTGGCCGACCCCCGCACCCCCACCTGCCAGCTGCGAAGGGACGGTTGGCGGGCTGTGGGGAGGCCGAAGTAGGTGACCCAGCGTTCCTGTGTGTGTAAACGCATCAAAAGAGCAAAAAACAAAGCGGAGTAGGAACGGCAAAGCAGAGCAAAGAAAAGGAAATCGGTGCCGGGAATACAAACCAAAACCCCCCAGAAAGATGCAGCTCTAAGGAAAGCATGTCGAAGCAGGTGCGGGAAAAGCAAAGCGGGGAAGAGCGACGATAAGTAAAGCGAGGAAAAGGAAAGCAAAGCAAAACGAACCCAAATCATTGGGAATCGTGTAATGTCGCTTATCGTCCTAAAAAACCTCACCCAAGCCCGTCCCCAGACGAACAGCAGCAGCGGGACCCACCTGGCGGCTCGCCGGACAGCGGGGGATGAGGAATAGACCATGCTGGGTGGGTGGCCAGGCTTCCTGTCGCCACCCTCCAGCTCCCGGGGGACAGTCGTCGGGCTGCGGGGAGGGAGGCCACGGTGTGCGCCTGAGGCTTTATGCGTTCATAAATACACCGATCGACTCGTCGCCCAAATCGGTGCGACGGTCTGCCAAAGAAGCCTACCTAGCACGGCAAAGCAGAGCTGAGCAATGCAACGCAAAGCAGAGCGAGACAAAGCAAAGCCCTGCTAGGGAAAAGAAAGAGGCAAAAGGAAAAGCAAAGCCAAGCAGGGCAAGAAAAACCAAAGCAGAAGAGGTCCAGGAAAAGAAAAGTGGTGGCACGAATACAAAGTAAAGCAAAGCAAAGCAAGGCAGGGCCAGCAAAAGCAAAACAAAGAAGGGTGGGGAAAAACAAACAAACAAAAAAAAAACTAAGCTAAGGATTTCCTGGGGGGTGGGGGAAAGAAAAGCGGTATCTTGAATACAACGTCAAGCAAAACAAAGCAAGGCAGGGCCAGCAAAAGCAAAACAAAGAAAGGCGAGAAAAACCAAAGCAAAAGAGGTCCAGGAAAAGAAAAGCGGTGTCTTGAATACAACGTCAAGCAAAACAAAGCGAGGCAGGACCAGCAAAAGCAAAGCAAAGAAGGGCGAGAAAAACCAAAGCAAAGGAGGTCCAGGGAAAGAAAAGCGGTGTCACGAATACAAAGTCAAGCAAAACGCAACAAAGCGAGGCCAGGAAAAGCAAAGCACGGTCAGCAAGAGAAAATCCAAAGTAAAACAGGGCCAGGAAAAGCGAAGCAGTACCTTGAATACAAAGCGAAGCGAAGCAACGCAGGGCCAGGGAAAGCACAAAGCAAAGCAAAACGGTGCTGCCAAAACAAAATGCGGAGTTAACTTAGCGTCAGTCGAAATCGCACCCCCCACCCACCCCAGAGGAAAAGGGGCCCGTTGCTGGCTTACGGGGAGCTGGGCGTTTGAGAAGGCCAGGGTGTGGCAGCGGCCCCCGGTTGCCTCGGGCCGCCTCTCGCTCTCGCTCTGACGTCAGAGGCTCCTGCTCGGCCGCGAACGGCTCCCCACCTGTGCCACTCAGTTTGGCTGGCTGCCTGGCTGCTTTGCTTTAGCTGCTTATCGTTATATAAATTAATAATAATAATAATAATAATAATAATAATAATAACAACAATAACAATAATGCTATTATTATATACTACGAAAAAGTTATTAGAAATAAAAGTATTAAATAGTAATAGAAATAAATATCATTAAAACGTAATACAAATAGTAGAAGTAGGAATAATAATAGTCTTCTCCGTCTGTTTCCCCCTTTCGTTTTAGGAATCGAGTAGTTATTGATTGTTGTTCTCAACCCACACCCCTCCCCAGACGAATAGCAACGGAGCCCACCTGCTGGCTCTCCGGACAACGGTGGGCAACAAAATAGACCTGGCCCGGTAGCCAGATCCCTGTCCGTGCCCGCCAGCTCCGAGGGGACAGCTGCCGGGCTGCGGGCCGGCTAACTTTTCTGTGTGTTCAGAAACAAGTTTCATGAACTTCTTTATGCATTCATAAAGACAGCAAAGCTAAGGAAAGGAGCACAGGGAAAAACAAAGCGGTGCCACGAAAGGGAAAGCCAAGGAAAGAAAGCACTTTGAGGCAAAGCAAAGCACAGCGAGGCTAAGAAAGGTCCAGAAGAGCAGAGAAGGGAAAGCAAAGCACTGACAGGAATACGAAGCAAAGAAATAAAAAATAAAGCATGACCGCACAAGTAAAAACGTAGCAGGCTGAGGAAAGAAAAAGCAAAACAAAGCAAAGCAAAGCAAAGCAAAGCAAAGCAAAGTAGCACAAGGAACAACACAGCATTTCCAGGAGAGAAAAAGCAAAGCAATCTGAGGCAAGAACAGCAGAGGAAAGGAGGTATGGAAAAGCAAAACTGTGCCAGCAAGAGCAAAGCAAAGCAGACCAAGGCAAAACAAAGAGAAGCAGAGTGAACGTAGCGAGCTGGCGGCCAGCCCTCCTTTGGGTTCCAAGGGCCTGTTGTGGGGAGACCGGACGGCTCCATTTTGTGTACGGGTGGCAGCCAGACTTGGATAGTGGCTGTACCCTGATCGCCCCCTCCTCAGCCTTCTTCACAGCTCCTAGTCCACTGTGACAGCCGGCAAGAACCATGTCTTGCTTTAGCTGGTTTTATATATCTATATACATGTTGTTGTTGTTTGTTGTGGATTTCTTCCAGCGTAGTTGTGGGAATCATGTAGTTACTTACTGTCTCTGAGAACCTCACACACACAACTAGCAGTGTGGCCCACCTGGCGGCTCGCCGCATGGCTAGGGACAAAGTATGGACCATGTCGGGCGGCCAGGCCTAGTGCCCCCACGCGCTGGGTCCGAGGGGACAGTGGCTGGGCTGCGGGGAGGCCAAGTTCTGTGTCTGACGGTTTATGCGTTCATAAATTTACCAACCGACTCAGCAGCAAAATCAGTGAGACGGTCTCCAAAAGAAGCCTAGCACGGCACAGGAGAGCAGAGCAATGCGGATAAAAGCTGAGCAAGACAGAGTAAAACCCTGCTAAGGAAAAGCCCTGCTAGGCATAGGGAAAAGCAGTGACAACCAGGGCCTGCAAAAGGAAAGCACGGCCTGTAAAAACACATCAGATAGGTCCAAAAGGAAAACAAAAGAATGTAATGAACATTTAAAGAAAAATAAATAAATAAATAAATAATAATGATAATAAAAGAAATAGATGCAAAGCATATCCAGAAAAGGCAAAACATAGCAAGGCGAGGCAGAGCAGAGCGAAGCTAAACAAAGGCAAGCACGGCCCTATAAAGCAAAACAAAGAACGGCCAGGGAAGGCAAAGCTGAGCAAAGGAAAGTAGCGCCAGGAAAAGCAAAGCAGTGCCAGGAAAGAGAAAGAAGTGAAAATAAATAAATAAATAAATAAATAAATAAATAAAACAAACAAAAAAAAAAAACAGCAATAAAAAGCACAACAAAGCGAAAAAGTTCGAGGTAAGGCAAATCAGAGCAGGGTTAAGAGAAGCTAAGCAGAGCAGAGAAGGAAAAGCAAAGCAATGCCAGGAATACAAAGCAAGGCAAAGCAAAGCAAAGCAAAGCATGGCCAGGCAAGGCAAAGCAGAACAAAAGAAAGTAGCAAAAGGAAAAGCAAAGCAGTGCCAGGAATACAAAGTAAAGCAAAACAAAGGTAAGCATGGCCTGAAAATGGAAGTGAGAGCAGGAGCAGGTGAAGGCAAAAGAGAGCAAAGCAAAGGTAAAAAAAGGCAAGCATGGCCCCGTAAAGCAAAACAAAGCACGGCCAAGGAAGGCAAAGCTGAACAAAGGAAAGTAGCACCAGGAAAAGCAAAGCATAACCAGGGAAGACAAAGCAAACAAAGGAAAGCAAGGCAGTTTGAGGCGAGGCAAGGCAAAGCACAGCACGGATAGGAAAAGCAAAGCAGTGCCAGGTCTGTAAACCAAAGGTAAACCAAGGAAAGCATGGCCAGGGAAGGGAAGGCTGAGCAAGTCAACGCAGAGCAAAGGAACGTAGCACAAGGAAAAGCAAAGCATTTTAAGGAAAGCAAAAGCAAAACAACGTGAGGCAAAGCCGGGGCAAGAACAGCAGAGGAAAGGAGGTATGGAAAAGCAAAACTGTGCCAGCAAGAGCAAAGCAAAGCGGAGCAAGGCAAAACAAAGAGAAGCAAAGAAAACGTAGCGAGCTGGCGGCCAGCCCTCCTTTGGGTTCCAAGTGTCTGTGGGGGGGAGACCGGAGGGCCTCCATTTTGTGTACAGGTGGCAGCCAGACTTGGACAGTGGCTGGACCCTGATCGCCCCCTCCTCAGCCTTCTTCACAGCTCCTAGTCCACTGTGACAGCCGGCAAGAACCATGTCTTGCTTTAGCTGGTTTTATATATCTATATACATTTTGTTGTTGTTTGTTGTGGATTTCTTCCAGCGTAGTTGTGGGAATCATGTAGTTACTTATTCTCGTTGAAATTCTCACTGAACACTATCACCACACGAGTAGCAGTTAGGGGTCCCCTGGCGGCTCGCCGCATGGCTGGGGACAAAGAATGGACCATGTCGGGCGGCCAGGCCTGCTGCACCCGGCCTCCAGTTCCAAGGGGACAGTGGCTGGGCTGCGGGGAGGCCAAGTTCTGTGTCTGACGGTTTATGCGTTCATAAATTTACCATTCGACTCAGCAGCAAAATCAGCGAGACGGTCTCCAAAGGAAGCCTAGCACGGCACAGGAGAGCAGAGCAATGCGGATGAAAGCTGAGCGAGACAAAGCAAAGCCCTGCTAGGGAAAAGACCTAGCGGCATAAGGAAAAGCAATGACAAGCAAGGCCTGGAAAACAAAGCACGGCCAGAGAAAACACAAGAAAAAGATATAAAAGGAAAACATAAAGCATGGAATGAACATCAAATAAATAAAAAAATAATAATAATAATAAAAAAATGCAAAGAATGACCAGGAAAGGCATAGCATAGCAGAACAAAGTAGAGGAAAGCAAAGGTAAACAAAGGAAAGCATGGCCCCGTAAAGCAAAAAAAAAAAAAAGCAAGGCCAGGGAGGGCAAAGCTGAGCAAAGGAAAGTAACACCAGGTAAAGCAAAGCATAACGAGGGAAGACAAAGCAAGCAAAGGACAGCAAAGCAGTCTGAGGCAAGGCAAAGCACAGCATGGTTTGGAAAAGCAATGCAGTGCCAGGTCTGTAAACCAAAGGTAAACCAAGGAAAGCATGGCCAGGGAAGGGAAAGCTGAGCAAGTCAAAGCAGAGCAAGGGAACGTAGCACAAGGAAAAGCAAAGCATTGCCAGGAAAGCAAAAGCAAAGCAGTCTGAGGCAAAGCTGGGGCAAGAACAGCAGAGGAAAGGAGGTATGGGAAAGCAAAACTGTGCCAGCAAGAGCAAAGCAAAGCGGAGTACGGCAAAACAGAGAGAAGCAAAGCAAACGTAAGGAGCTTGCGGCTAGCCCAGTAAAACCAGTGGGACAGTCTCTAAAAGAAACCTAGCACAGCACAGGAGAGCAGAGCAATGCGGATAAAAGCTGAGCAAGACAGAGTAAAACCCTGCTAAGAAAAAGACCTAGCGGCATAAGGAAAAGCAGTGACAACCAGGGCCTGCAAAAGGAAAGCATGGCCTGTAAAAACACATCAGATAGGTCCAAAAGGAAAACAAAAGAATGTAATGAACATTTAAATTAAAAAAAAAAAAAAAGGAAAAATAATGAGAACAAAAAAAAAAAATAGATGCAAAGCATGTCCAGAAAAGGCAAAACATAGCAAGGCAAAGCAGAGCAGAGCGAAGCTAAACAAAGGCAAGCATGGCCCCATAAAGCAAAACAAAGCATGGCCAGGGAAGGCAAAGCTGAGCAAAGGAAAGTAGCACCAGGAAAAGCAAAGCATAACTAGGAAAGATAAAGCAAACAAAGGAAAGCAAAGCAGTTTGAGGCGAGGCAAGGCAAAGCACAGCACGGATAGGAAAAGCAAAGCAGTGCCAGGTCTATAAAGCAAAGCTAAACCAAGGAAAGCATGGCCTGATAAAGCAAAACAAAGCAAGGCCAGGGAAGGCAAAGCACAGGAAGGCAAAGCAGAGCAAAGGAAAGTAGTACCAGGAAATGCAAAGCAGTGCTGGTTATGAGAAAGAAAAAAAAATATTAATGAGAAAAAAATAAAAACAAACAAACAATCAAAAAATAAATAAAACCACAACAAAGCGAAAAAGTTCAAGGTAAGGCAAATCAGAGCAGGGTTAAGAGAAGCTAAGCAGAGCAGAGAAGGAAAAGCAAAGCAATGCCAGGAATACAAAGCAAAGCAAAGCAAAGCATGGCCAGGCAAGGCAAAGCAGAACAAAAGAAAGTAGCAAAAGGAAAAGCAAAGCAGTGCCAGGAATACAAAGTAAAGCAAAACAAAGGTAAGCATGGCCGGAAACTGGAAGTGAGAGCAGGAGCAAGTGAGGCAAAAGAGAGCAAGGCAAAGGTAAAAAAAGGCAAGCGTGGCCCCGTAAAGCAAAACAAAGCACAGCCAGGGAAGGCAAAGCTGAGCAAAGGAAAGTAGCACCAGGAAAAGCAAAGCATAACTAGGAAAGATAAAGCAAACAAAGGAAAGCAAAGCAGTTTGAGGCGAGGCAAGGCAAAGCACAGCACGGGTAGGAAAAGCAAAGCAGTGCCAGGTCTGTAAACCAAAGGTAAACCAAGGAAAGCATGGCCAGGGAAGGGAAGGCTGAGCAAGTCAAAGCAGAGCAAGGGAACGTAGCACAAAGAAAAGCAAAGCATTGCCAGGAAAGAAACAGCAAAAGAATCTGAGGCAAAGCAAAGCAAAGCCGGGGCAAGAACAGCAGAGGAAAGGAGGTATGGGAAAGCAAAACTGTGCCAGCAAGAGCAAAGCAAAGCGGAGCAAGGCAAAACAAAGAGAAGCAAAGAAAATGTAGCGAGCTGGTGGCCAGCCCTCCTTTGGGTTCCAAGTGTCTGTTGGGGGGAGACCGGAGGGCTCCATGTTGTGTGCAGGTGGCAGCCAGACTTGGACAGTGGCCGGACCCTGATCGCCCCCTCCTCAGCCTTCTTCACAGCTCCTAGTCCACTGTGACAGCCGGCAAGAACCATGTCTTGCTTTAGCTGGTTTTATATATCTATATACATTTTGTTGTTGTTTGTTGTGGATTTCTTCCAGCGTAGTTGTGGGAATCATGTAGTTACTTATTCTCGTTGAAATTCTCACTGAACACTATCACCACACGAGTAGCAGTTAGGGGTCCCCTGGCGGCTCGCCGCATGGCTGGGGACAAAGAATGGACCATGTCGGGCGGCCAGGCCTGCTGCACCCGGCCTCCAGTTCCAAGGGGACAGTGGCTGGGCTGCGGGGAGGCCAAGTTCTGTGTCTGACGGTTTATGCGTTCATAAATTTACCATTCGACTCAGCAGCAAAATCAGCGAGACGGTCTCCAAAGGAAGCCTAGCACGGCACAGGAGAGCAGAGCAATGCGGATGAAAGCTGAGCGAGACAAAGCAAAGCCCTGCTAGGGAAAAGACCTAGCGGCATAAGGAAAAGCAATGACAAGCAAGGCCTGGAAAACAAAGCACGGCCAGAGAAAACACAAGAAAAAGATATAAAAGGAAAACATAAAGCATGGAATGAACATCAAATAAATAAAAAAAAAAAAAATAATAATAAAAAAATGCAAAGAATGACCAGGAAAGGCATAGCATAGCAGAACAAAGTAGAGGAAAGCAAAGGCAAACAAAGGAAAGCATGGCCCCGTAAAGCAAAAAAAAAAAAAAGCAAGGCCAGGGAGGGCAAAGCTGAGCAAAGGAAAGTAACACCAGGTAAAGCAAAGCATAACGAGGGAAGACAAAGCAAGCAAAGGACAGCAAAGCAGTCTGAGGCAAGGCAAAGCACAGCATGGTTTGGAAAAGCAATGCAGTGCCAGGTCTGTAAACCAAAGGTAAACCAAGGAAAGCATGGCCAGGGAAGGGAAAGCTGAGCAAGTCAAAGCAGAGCAAGGGAACGTAGCACAAGGAAAAGCAAAGCATTGCCAGGAAAGCAAAAGCAAAGCAGTCTGAGGCAAAGCTGGGGCAAGAACAGCAGAGGAAAGGAGGTATGGGAAAGCAAAACTGTGCCAGCAAGAGCAAAGCAAAGCGGAGTACGGCAAAACAGAGAGAAGCAAAGCAAACGTAAGGAGCTTGCGGCTAGCCCAGTAAAACCAGTGGGACAGTCTCTAAAAGAAACCTAGCACAGCACAGGAGAGCAGAGCAATGCGGATAAAAGCTGAGCAAGACAGAGTAAAACCCTGCTAAGAAAAAGACCTAGCGGCATAAGGAAAAGCAGTGACAACCAGGGCCTGCAAAAGGAAAGCATGGCCTGTAAAAACACATCAGATAGGTCCAAAAGAAAAACAAAAGAATGTAATGAACATTTAAATTAAAAAAAAAAAAAAAAGGAAAAATAATGAGAACAAAAAAAAAAAATAGATGCAAAGCATGTCCAGAAAAGGCAAAACATAGCAAGGCAAAGCAGAGCAGAGCGAAGCTAAACAAAGGCAAGCATGGCCCCATAAAGCAAAACAAAGCATGGCCAGGGAAGGCAAAGCTGAGCAAAGGAAAGTAGCACCAGGAAAAGCAAAGCATAACTAGGAAAGATAAAGCAAACAAAGGAAAGCAAAGCAGTTTGAGGCGAGGCAAGGCAAAGCACAGCACGGATAGGAAAAGCAAAGCAGTGCCAGGTCTATAAAGCAAAGCTAAACCAAGGAAAGCATGGCCTGATAAAGCAAAACAAAGCAAGGCCAGGGAAGGCAAAGCACAGGAAGGCAAAGCAGAGCAAAGGAAAGTAGTACCAGGAAATGCAAAGCAGTGCTGGTTATGAGAAAGAAAAAAAAATATTAATGAGAAAAAAATAAAAACAAACAAACAATCAAAAAATAAATAAAACCACAACAAAGCGAAAAAGTTCAAGGTAAGGCAAATCAGAGCAGGGTTAAGAGAAGCTAAGCAGAGCAGAGAAGGAAAAGCAAAGCAATGCCAGGAATACAAAGCAAAGCAAAGCAAAGCATGGCCAGGCAAGGCAAAGCAGAACAAAAGAAAGTAGCAAAAGGAAAAGCAAAGCAGTGCCAGGAATACAAAGTAAAGCAAAACAAAGGTAAGCATGGCCGGAAACTGGAAGTGAGAGCAGGAGCAAGTGAGGCAAAAGAGAGCAAGGCAAAGGTAAAAAAAGGCAAGCGTGGCCCCGTAAAGCAAAACAAAGCACAGCCAGGGAAGGCAAAGCTGAGCAAAGGAAAGTAGCACCAGGAAAAGCAAAGCATAACTAGGAAAGATAAAGCAAACAAAGGAAAGCAAAGCAGTTTGAGGCGAGGCAAGGCAAAGCACAGCACGGGTAGGAAAAGCAAAGCAGTGCCAGGTCTGTAAACCAAAGGTAAACCAAGGAAAGCATGGCCAGGGAAGGGAAGGCTGAGAAAGTCAACGCAGAGCAAAGGAACGTAGCACAAGGAAAAGCAAAGCATTTTAAGGAAAGCAAAAGCAAAACAACGTGAGGCAAAGCCGGGGCAAGAACAGCAGAGGAAAGGAGGTATGGAAAAGCAAAACTGTGCCAGCAAGAGCAAAGCAAAGCGGAGCAAGGCAAAACAAAGAGAAGCAAAGAAAACGTAGCGAGCTGGCGGCCAGCCCTCCTTTGGGTTCCAAGTGTCTGTGGGGGGGAGACCGGAGGGCCTCCATTTTGTGTACAGGTGGCAGCCAGACTTGGACAGTGGCTGGACCCTGATCGCCCCCTCCTCAGCCTTCTTCACAGCTCCTAGTCCACTGTGACAGCCGGCAAGAACCATGTCTTGCTTTAGCTGGTTTTATATATCTATATACATTTTGTTGTTGTTTGTTGTGGATTTCTTCCAGCGTAGTTGTGGGAATCATGTAGTTACTTATTCTCGTTGAAATTCTCACTGAACACT
>NW_028180933.1:0-33842 GCF_964211825.1 Aythya ferina
TGACGTTTTTTGGGGTTCCGTTGGGTTTGGTTGGGTTCTCGTTGGTTTATCATGGTGGAAAAGGGTAATTGTGGGTTTTGGAGAAGATCAGGTAGGTTTAGGGTGGTTTTGGGGTGGATCTATGGTTTTGGTGGATTTTTCTTCCAGTTTTGGGGGTGATGCCGATATTTTTTGGGGTGTTTTTTACGTGTTTTGGGGTCTCCATATGGTTTTGTTCTGTTCTTGTTTGTCATTATGTTAAATAGGAGTGGATTGTGGGTTTTGGAGAACATCAGGTAGTTTTAGGGTGGTTTTGGGGTGGATCTATGGTTTTGGGGGATTTTCTTCCAGTTTTGGTGGTGATCCTTTTCTTGTTTGGGGTGTTTTTGACGTGTTTTGGTGTCTCCATTAGGTTTTGTTGGGTTCTTGTTTGTCATTATGTTAAATAGGTGTGGATTGTGGGTTTTGGAGAACATCAGGTAGGTTTAGGGTGGTTTTGGGGTGGATCTATGGTTTTGGGGGATTTTCTTCCAGTTTTGGGGGTGATGCCGTTCTTGTTGGGGTGTTTTTGACGTTTTTTGGGATCTCTGTTGGGTTCTGTTGGGTTCTCGTTGGTCATCGTGTTGGAAAAGGGTAAATTGTGGTTTTTGGAGAAGATCAGGTAGGTTTAGGGTGGTTTTGGGGTGGATCTATGGTTTTGGGGGATTTTCTTCCAGTTTTGGGGGTGATGCCGTTCTTGTTTGTGGTGTTTTTGACGTTTTTTGGGGTCTCCGTTGGGTTTTGTTGGGTTCTCGTTGGTTATCATGGTGGAAAAGGGTAAATTGTGGGTTTTGGAGAACATCAGGTAGGTTTAGGGTGGTTTTGGGGTGGATCTATGGTTTTGGCGTATTTTCTTCCAGTCTTGGGGTGATGCCGATATTTTTTGGGGTGTTTTTTACGTGTTTTGGGGTCTCCATTAGGTTTTGTTGGGTTCTCGTTGGTCATCGTGTTGGAAAAGGGTAAATTGTGGGTTTGGAGAAGATCAGGTAGGTTTAGGGTGGTTTTGGGTGGATCTATGGTTTTGGCGATTTTCTTCCAGTTTTGGGGGTGATGCCGTTCTTGTTTGGGGTATTTTTGACGTTTTTTGGGGTCTCCGTTGGGTTTTGTTGGGTTCTCGTTGGTTATCATGGTGGAAAAGGGTAAATTGTGGGTTTTGGAGAAACATCAGGTAGGTTTAGGGTGGTTTTGGGGTGGATCTATGGTTTTGGCGTATTTTCTTCCATTTTTTGGGGTGATGCCGATATTTTTTGTGGTGTTTTTTACGTGTTTTGGGGTCTCCATTAGGTTTTGTTGGGTTCTTGTTTGTCATTATGTTAAATAGGAGTGGATTGTGGGTTTTGGAGAACATCAGGTAGTTTTAGGGTGGTTTTGGGGTGGATCTATGGTTTGGGGGATTTTCTTCCAGTTTTGGGGGTGATGCCGTTCTTGTTTGGGGTGTTTTTGACGTGTTTTGGTGTCTCCATTAGGTTTTGTTGGGTTCTTGTTTGTCATTATGTTAAATAGGTGTGGATTGTGGGTTTTGGAGAACATCAGGTAGGTTTAGGGTGGTTTTGGGGTGGATCTATGGTTTTGGGGGATTTTCTTCCAGTTTTGGGGGTGATGCCGTTCTTGTTTGGGGTGTTTTTGACGTTTTTTGGGATCTCTGTTGGGTTCTGTTGGGTTCTCGTTGGTCATCGTGTTGGAAAAGGGTAAATTGTGGGTTTTGGAGAACATCAGGTAGGTTTAGGGTGGTTTTGGGGTGGATCTATGGTTTTGGGGGATTTTCTTCCAGTTTTGGGGGTGATGCCGTTCTTGTTTGTGGTGTTTTTGACGTTTTTTGGGGTCTCCGTTGGGTTTTGTTGGGTTCTCGTTGGTTATCATGGTGGAAAAGGGTAAATTGTGGGTTTTGGAGAACATCAGGTAGGTTTAGGGTGGTTTTGGGGTGGATCTATGGTTTTGGGGGATTTTCTTCCAGTTTTGGGGGTGATGCCGTTCTTGTTTGGGGTGTTTTTGACGTGTTTGGGGTCTCCATTAGGTTTTGTTGGGTTCTGTTTGTCATTATGTTAAATAGGAGTGGATTGTGGGTTTTGGAGAAGATGAGGTAGGTTTAGGGTGGTTTTGGGGTGGATCTATGGTTTTGGGGGATTTTCTTCCAGTTTTGGGGGTGATGCCGTTCTTGTTTGGGGTGTTTTTGACGTGTTTTGGGGTCTCCATTAGGTTTTGTTGGGTTCTTGTTTGTCATTATGTTAAATAGGTGTGGATTGTGGGTTTTGGAGAACATCAGGTAGGTTTAGGGTGGTTTTGGGGTGGATCTATGGTTTTGGGGATTTTCTTCCAGTTTTGGGGGTGATACCGTTCTTGTTTGGGGTGTTTTTGACGTTTTTTGGGGTCTCTGTTTGGTTCTGTTGTGTTCTCGTTGGTCATCGTGTTGGAAAAGGGTAAATTGTGGTTTTTGGAGAACATCAGGTAGGTTTAGGGCGGTTTTGGGGTGGATCTATTGTTTTGGGGGATTTTCTTCCAGTTTTGGGGGTGATGCCGTTCTTGTTTGGGGTGTTTTTGACATTTTTTGGGGTCTCCGTTGGGTTTTGTTGGGTTCTCGTTGGTTATCATGGTGGAAAAGGGTAAATTGTGGGTTTTGGAGAAGATCAGGTAGGTTTAGGGTGGTTTTGGGGTGGATCTATGGTTTTGGTGTATTTTCTTCCAGTTTTGGGGTGATGCCGATATTTTTTGGGGTGTTTTTGACGTGTTTTGGGGTCTCCATTAGGTTTTGTTGGGTTCTTGTTTGTCATTATGTTAAATAGGTGTGGATTGTGGGTTTGGAGAACATCAGGTAGGTTTAGGGTGGTTTTGGGGTGGATCTATGGTTTTGGGGGATTTTCTTCCAGTTTTGGGGGTGATGCCGTTCTTGTTTGGGGTGTTTTTGACGTGTTTTGGGGTCTCTGTTGGGTTCTGTTGGGTTCTCGTTGGTCATCGTGTTGGAAAGTGTAAATTGTGGTTTTTGGAGAAGATGAGGTAGGTTTAGGGTGTCTTTGGGGTGGATCTATGGTTTTGGGGGATTTTCTTCCAGTTTTGGTGGTGATGCCGTTCTTGTTTAGGGTGTTTTTGACGTTTTTTGGGGTCTCTGTTGGGTTCTGTTGGGTTCTCGTTGGTCATCGTGTTGGAAAAGGGTAAATTGTGGTTTTTGGAGAAGATGAGGTAGGTTTAGGGTGGTTTTGGGGTGGATCTATGGTTTTGGGGGATTTTCTTCCAGTTTTGGGGGTGATGCCGTTCTTGTTTAGGGTGTTTTGACGTTTTTTGGGGTCTCTGTTGGGTTCTGTTGGGTTCTCGTTGGTTATCATGGTGGAAAAGGGTAAATTGTGGGTTTTGGAGAACATCAGTTAGGTTTAGAGTGGTTTTGGGGTGGATCTATGGTTTTGGCGTATTTTTTTTCCAGTTTTGGGGGTGATGCCGATATTTTTTGTGGTGTTTTTTACGTGTTTTGGGGTCTCCATTAGGTTTAGTTGGGTTCTTGTTTGTCATTATGTTAAATAGGAGTGGATTGTGGGTTTTGGAGAAGATCAGGTAGTTTTAGGGTGGTTTTGGGGTGGATCTATGGTTTTGGGGATTTTCTTCCAGTTTTGGGGTGATGCCGTTCTTGTTTGGGGTGTTTTTGACGTTTTTTGGGGTCTCTGTTGGGTTCTGTTGGGTTCTCGTTGGTCATCGTGTTGGAAAAGGGTAAATTGTGGTTTTTGGAGAACATCAGGTAGGTTTAGGGTGGTTTTGGGGTGGATCTATGGTTTTGGGGGATTTTCTTCCAGTTTTGGGGGTGATGCCGTTTCTTGTTTGGGGTGTTTTTGACGTGTTTTGGTGTCTCCATTAGGTTTTGTTGGGTTCTTGTTTGTCATTATGTTAAATAGGTGTGGATTGTGGGTTTTGGAGAACATCAGGTAGGTTTAGGGTGGTTTTGGGGTGGATCTATGGTTTTGGCGGATTTTCTTCCAGTTTTGGTGGTGATGCCGTTCTTGTTTGGGGTGTTTTTGACGTTTTTTGGGGTCTCCGTTGGGTTTTGTTGGGTTCTCGTTGGTTATCATGGTGGAAAAGGGTAAATTGTGGGTTTTGGAGAAGATCAGGTAGGTTTAGGGTGGTTTTGGGGTGGATCTATTGTTTTGGGGATTTTCTTCCAGTTTTGGGGGTGATGCCGTTCTTGTTTGGGGTGTTTTTGACGTTTTTGGGGTCTCCATTAGGTTTTGTTCTGTTCTTGTTTGTCATTATGTTAAATAGGAGTGGATTGTGGGTTTTGGAGAACATCAGGTAGGTTTAGGGTGGTTTTGGGGTGGATCTATGGTTTTGGGGGATTTTCTTCCAGTTTTGGTGGTGATCCTTTTCTTGTTTGGGGTGTTTTTGACGTGTTTTGGTGTCTCCATTAGGTTTTGTTGGGTTCTTGTTTGTCATTATGTTAAATAGGTGTGGATTGTGGGTTTTGGAGAAGATCAGGTAGGTTTAGGGTGGTTTTGGGGTGGATCTATGGTTTTGGGGGATTTTCTTCCAGTTTTGGGGGTGATGCCGTTCTTGTTTGGGGTGTTTTTGACGTTTTTGGGGTCTCTGTTGGGTTCTGTTGGGTTCTCGTTGGTCATCGTGTTGGAAAAGGGTAAATTGTGGTTTTTGGAGAAGATCAGGTAGGTTTAGGGTGGTTTTGGGGTGGATCTATGGTTTTGGGGGATTTTCTTCCAGTTTTGGGGGTGATGCCATTCTTCTTTGGGGTATTTTTTAAGGTTTTTGTGGTCTCTGTTTGGTTTTGCTGGGTTCTCGTTGGTCATCGTGTTGTAAAAGGGTAAATTGTGGGTTTTGGAGAACTTCAGGTAGGTTTAGGGGGAGTTTTCGCGTGGATTCATGGTATTTGGGGTTTTCTTCTTTTTGGGGGAGTGATCCTGTCCTTTCTTCGGGTGATTTTGAAGTGTTTTGGGGTTTCCGTTGCGTTTCTTTGAATTCCTAATGTGTTTTATGGTGGTTGGGAGTGTGCTTTGGGATTAGGAGAACATCAGGTAGGTTTAGGGTGTCTTTGAGGTGGATCTATGGTATTTGGGGTTTTCTTCTATTTTTTGGCGTGATCCTGTTCTTTTTTGGGTGTATTTGAAGTGTTTTGGGGTCTCCGTTTGGTTTTGTTTGGTTCTCGTTGGTCATCATGGTGGAAAAGGGTAAATTGTGGGTTTTGGAGAACATCAGTTAGGTTTAGGGTGGTTTTGGGGTGGATCTATGGTTTTGGTGTATTTTCTTCCAGTTTTGGTGGTGATCCTTTTCTTGTTTTGGGGTGTTTTTAACGTGTTTTGGTGTCTCCATTAGGTTTAGTTGGGTTCTTGTTTGTCATTATGTTAAATAGGTGTGGATTGTGGGTTTTGGAGAAGATCAGGTAGGTTTAGGGTGTCTTTGGGGTGGATCTATGGTTTTGGGGGATTTTCTTCCAGTTTTGGGGGTGATGCCGTTCTTGTTTGGGGTGTTTTTGACGTTTTTTGGGGTCTCCGTTGGGTTTTGTTGGGTTCTCGTTGGTTATCATGGTGGAAAAGGGTAAATTGTGGGGTTTGGATAACATCAGGTAGGTTTAGGGTGGTTTTGGGGTGGATCTATGGTTTTGGCGTATTTTCTTCCAGTTTTGGGGGTGATGCCGATATTTTTGTGGTGTTTTTTACGTGTTTTGGGGTCTCCATTAGTTTTGTTGGGTTCTTGTTTGTCATTATGTTAAATAGGAGTGGATTGTGGGTTTTGGAGAACATCAGGTAGTTTTAGGGTGGTTTTGGGGTGGATCTATGGTTTTGGGGGATTTTCTTCCAGTTTTGGTGGTGATGCCGTTCTTGTTTGGGGTGTTTTTGACGTGTTTTGGGGTCTCCGTTGGGTTTTGTTGGGTTCTCGTTGGTCATCGTGTTGGAAAAGGGTAAATTGTGGTTTTTGGAGATCATCAGGTAGGTTTAGGGTGGTTTTGGGGTGGATCTATGGTTTTGGGGGATTTTCTTCCAGTTTTGGGGGTGATGCCATTCTTGTTTAGGGTGTTTTTGACGTTTTTTGGGGTCTCCGTTGGGTTTTGTTGGGTTCTCGTTGGTTATCATGGTGGAAAAGGGTAAATTGTGGGTTTGGAGAAGATCAGGTAGGTTTAGGGTGGTTTTGGGGTGGATCTATGGTTTTGGCGTATTTTCTTCCAGTTTTGGGGTTGATGCCATTCTTGTTTGGGGTATTTTTTAAGGTTTTTGGGGTCTCTGTTTGGTTTGTTGGGTTCTCGTTGGTTATCATGGTGGAAAAGGGTAAATTGTGGGTTTTGGAGAACATCAGGTAGGTTTAGGGTGGTTTTGTCGTGGATATATGGTATTCAGGTTTTTTTTTTTTTTTTTTTTTGGGGGGGGGGGATGATCCTGGACTTTTTTGTTGTTTTTGACGTGTTTTGGGGTCTCCGTTGGGTTTCATTGGGTTTTCCATGGTCATCGTGTTGTAAAAGGGTAAATTGTGGGTTTGGAGAACTTCAGGTAGGTTTAGGGGGAGTTTTCGCGTGGATTCATGGTATTTGGGGTTTTCTTCTTTTTGGGGGAGTGATCCTGTCCTTTCTTCGGGTGATTTTGAAGTGTTTTGGGGTTTCCGTTGCGTTTCGTTGAATTCCTAATGTGTTTTATGGTGGTTGGGAGTGTGCTTTGGGATTAGGAGAACATCAGGTAGGTTTAGGGTGTCTTTGAGGTGGATCTATGGTATTTGGGGGTTTTCTTCTATTTTTTGGCGTGATCCTGTTCTTTTTGGGGTGTATTTGAAGTGTTTTGGGGTCTCCGTTGGGTTTTGTTTGGTTCTCGTTGGTCATCATGGTGGAAAAGGGTAAATTGTGGGTTTTGGAGAACATCAGGTAGGTTTAGGGTGGTTTTGGGGTGGATCTATGGTTTTGGTGTATTTTCTTCCAGTTTTGGTGGTGATCCTTTTCTTGTTTGGGGTGTTTTTGACGTGTTTTGGTGTCTCCATTAGGTTTAGTTGGGTTCTTGTTTGTCATTATGTTAAATAGGTGTGGATTGTGGGTTTTGGAGAAGATCAGGTAGGTTTAGGGTGTCTTTGGGGTGGATCTATGGTTTTGGGGGGATTTTCTTCCAGTTTTGGGGGTGATGCCGTTCTTGTTTGGGGTGTTTTGACGTTTTTTGGGGTCTCCGTTGGGTTTTGTTGGGTTCTCGTTGGTTATCATGGTGGAAAAGGGTAAATTGTGGGGTTTGGATAACATCAGGTAGGTTTAGGGTGGTTTTGGGGTGGATCTATGGTTTTGGCGTATTTTCTTCCAGTTTTGGGGGTGATGCCGATATTTTTTGTGGCGTTTTTTACGTGTTTTGGGTCTCCATTAGGTTTTGTTGGGTTCTTGTTTGTCATTATGTTAAATAGGAGTGGATTGTGGGTTTTGGAGAACATCAGGTAGGTTTAGGGTGGTTTTGGGGTGGATCTTGGTTTTGGGGGATTTTCTTCCAGTTTTGGGGGTGATGCCGTTCTTGTTTGGGGTGTTTTTGACGTGTTTTGGGGTCTCTGTTGGGTTCTGTTGGGTTCTCGTTGGTCATCGTGTTGGAAAAGGGTAAATTGTGGTTTTTGGAGAAGATCAGGTAGGTTTAGGGTGTCTTTGGGGTGGATCTATGGTTTTGGGGGTTTTCTTCCAGTTTTGGGGGTGATGCCATTCTTGTTTGGGGTATTTTTTAAGGTTTTTGTGGTCTCTGTTTGGTTTTGTTGGGTTCTCGTTGGTCATCGTGTTGTAAAAGGGTAAATTGTGGGTTTTGGAGAACTTCAGTTAGGTTTAGGGGGAGTTTTCGCGTGGATTCATGGTATTTGGGGTTTCTTCTTTTTGGGGAGTGATCCTGTCCTTTCTTCGGGTGATTTTGAAGTGTTTTGGGGTTTCCGTTGCGTTTCGTTGAATTCCTAATGTGTTTTATGGTGGTTGGGAGTGTGCTTTGGGATTAGGAGAACATCAGGTAGGTTTAGGGTGTCTTTGGGGTGGATCTATGGTATTTGGGGTTTTCTTCTATTTTTTGGCGTGATCCTGTTCTTTTTTGGGGTGTATTTGAAGTGTTTTGGGGTCTCCGTTTGGTTTTGTTTGGTTCTCGTTGGTCATCATGGTGGAAAAGGGTAAATTGTGGGTTTTGGAGAACATCAGTTAGGTTTAGGGTGGTTTTGGGGTGGATCTATGGTTTTGGTGTATTTTCTTCCAGTTTTGGTGGTGATCCTTTTCTTGTTTGGGGTGTTTTTGACGTGTTTTGGTGTCTCCATTAGGTTTAGTTGGGTTCTTGTTTGTCATTATGTTAAATAGGAGTGGATTGTGGTTTTTGGAGAACATCAGGTAGGTTTAGGGTGGTTTTGGGGTGGATCTATGGTTTTGGGGGATTTTCTTCCAGTTTTGGGGGTGATGCCGTTCTTGTTTGGGGTGTTTTTGACGTTTTTTGGGGTCTCCGTTGGGTTTTGTTGGGTTCTCGTTGGTTATCATGGTGGAAAAAGGTAAATGTGGGTTTTGGAGAAGATCAGGTAGGTTTAGGGTGGTTTTGGGGTGGATCTATGGTTTTGGGGGATTTTCTTCCAGTTTTGGGGGTGATGCCGTTCTTGTTTGGGGTGTTTTTGACGTTTTTTGGGGTCTCTGTTGGGTTCTGTTGGGTTCTCGTTGGTCATCGTGTTGGAAAAGGGTAAATTGTGGTTTTTGGAGAAGATCAGGTAGGTTTAGGGTGGTTTTGGGGGTGGATCTATGGTTTTGGGGGATTTTCTTCCAGTTTTGGGGTGATGCCATTCTTCTTTGGGGTATTTTTTAAGGTTTTTGTGGTCTCTGTTTGGTTTTGTTGGGTTCTCGTTGGTCATCGTGTTGTAAAAGGGTAAATTGTGGGTTTTGGAGAACTTCAGGTAGGTTTAGGGGGAGTTTTCGCGTGGATTCATGGTATTTGGGGTTTTCTTCTTTTTGGGGGAGTGATCCTGTCCTTTCTTCGGGTGATTTTGAAGTGTTTTGGGGTTTCCGTTGCGTTTCGTTGAATTCCTAATGTGTTTTATGGTGGTTGGGAGTGTGCTTTGGGATTAGGAGAACATCAGGTAGGTTTAGGGTGTCTTTGAGGTGGATCTATGGTATTTGGGGTTTTCTTCTATTTTTGGCGTGATCCTGTTCTTTTTTTGGGGTGTATTTGAAGTGTTTTGGGGTCTCCGTTGGGTTTTGTTTGGTTCTCGTTGGTCATCATGGTGGAAAAGGGTAAATTGTGGGTTTTGGAGAACATCAGTTAGGTTTAGGGTGGTTTTGGGGTGGATCTATGGTTTTGGTGTATTTTCTTCCAGTTTTGGTGGTGATCCTTTTCTTGTTTGGGGTGTTTTTAACGTGTTTTGGTGTCTCCATTAGGTTTAGTTGGGTTCTTGTTTGTCATTATGTTAAATAGGTGTGGATTGTGGGTTTTGGAGAAGATCAGGTAGGTTTAGGGTGTCTTTGGGGTGGATCTATGGTTTTGGGGGATTTTCTTCCAGTTTTGGGGGTGATGCCGTTCTTGTTTGGGGTGTTTTTGACGTTTTTTGGGGTCTCCGTTGGGTTTTGTTGGGTTCTCGTTGGTTATCATGGTGGAAAAGGGTAAATTGTGGGGTTTGGATAACATCAGGTAGGTTTAGGGTGGTTTTGGGGTGGATCTATGGTTTTGGCGTATTTTTCTTCCAGTTTTGGGGGTGATGCCGATATTTTTTGTGGTGTTTTTTAACGTGTTTTGGGGTCTCCATTAGGTTTTGTTGGGTTCTTGTTTGTCATTATGTTAAATAGGAGTGGATTGTGGGTTTTGGAGAACATCAGGTAGTTTAGGGTGGTTTTGGGGTGGATCTATGGTTTTGGGGGATTTTCTTCCAGTTTTGGTGGTGATGCCGTTCTTGTTTGGGGTGTTTTTGACGTGTTTTGGGGTCTCCGTTGGGTTTTGTTGGGTTCTCGTTGGTCATCGTGTTGGAAAAGGGTAAATTGTGGTTTTTGGAGATCATCAGGTAGGTTTAGGGTGGTTTTGGGGTGGATCTATGGTTTTGGGGGATTTTCTTCCAGTTTTGGGGGTGATGCCATTCTTGTTTGGGGTGTTTTTGACGTTTTTTGGGGTCTCCGTTGGGTTTTGTTGGGTTCTCGTTGGTTATCATGGTGGAAAAGGGTAAATGTGGGTTTTGGAGAAGATCAGGTAGGTTTAGGGTGGTTTTGGGGTGGATCTATGGTTTTGGGGATTTTCTTTCCAGTTTTGGGGTTGATGCCATCTTGTTTGGGGTATTTTTTAAGGTTTTTGGGGTCTCTGTTTGGTTTTGTTGGGTTCTCGTTGGTCATCATGGTGGAAAAGGGTAAATTGTGGGTTTTGGAGAACATCAGGTAGGTTAGGGTGGTTTTGTCGTGGATATATGGTATTCAGGTTTTTTTTTTTTTTTTTGGGGGGGGGGGGGATGATCCTGGACTTTTTTTGTTGTTTTTGACGTGTTTTGGGGTCTCCGTTGGGTTTCATTGGGTTTTCCATGGTCATCGTGTTGTAAAAGGGTAATTGTGGGTTTTGGAGAACTTCAGGTAGGTTTAGGGGGAGTTTTCGCGTGGATTCATGGTATTTGGGGTTTTCTTCTTTTTGGGGAGTGATCCTGTCCTTTCTTCGGGTGATTTTGAAGTGTTTTGGGGTTTCCGTTGCGTTTCGTTGAATTCCTAATGTGTTTTATGGTGGTTGGGAGTGTGCTTTTGGATTAGGAGAACATCAGGTAGGTTTAGGGTGTCTTTGAGGTGGATCTATGGTATTTGGGGTTTTCTTCTATTTTTGGCGTGATCCTGTTCTTTTTTGGGGTGTATTTGAAGTGTTTTGGGGTCTCCGTTGGGTTTTGTTTGGTTCTCGTTGGTCATCATGGTGGAAAGGGTAAATTGTGGGTTTTGGAGAACATCAGGTAGGTTTAGGGTGGTTTTGGGGTGGATCTATGGTTTTGGTGTATTTTCTTCCAGTTTTGGTGGTGATCCTTTTCTTGTTTGGGGTGTTTTTGACGTGTTTTGGTGTCTCCATTAGGTTTAGTTGGGTTCTTGTTTGTCATTATGTTAAATAGGTGTGGATTGTGGGTTTTGGAGAAGATCAGGTAGGTTTAGGGTGTCTTTGGGGTGGATCTATGGTTTTGGGGGATTTTCTTCCAGTTTTGGGGTGATGCCGTTCTTGTTTGGGGTGTTTTTGACGTTTTTTGGGGTCTCCGTTGGGTTTTGTTGGGTTCTCGTTGGTTATCATGGTGGAAAAGGGTAAATTGTGGGGTTTGGATAACATCAGGTAGGTTTAGGGTGGTTTTGGGGTGGATCTATGGTTTTGGCGTATTTTCTTCCAGTTTTGGGGGTGATGCCGATATTTTTTGTGGCGTTTTTACGTGTTTTGGGGTCTCCATTAGGTTTTGTTGGGTTCTTGTTTGTCATTATGTTTAAATAGGAGTGGATTGTGGGTTTTGGAGAACATCAGGTAGGTTTAGGGTGGTTTTGGGGTGGATCTATGGTTTTGGGGGATTTTCTTCCAGTTTTGGTGGTGATGCCGTTCTTGTTTGGGGTGTTTTTGACGTGTTTTGGGGTCTCTGTTGGGTTCTGTTGGGTTCTCGTTGGTCATCGTGTTGGAAAAGGGTAAATTGTGGTTTTTGGAGAAGATCAGGTAGGTTTAGGGTGTCTTTGGGGTGGATCTATGGTTTTGGGGGTTTCTTTCCAGTTTTGGGGGTGATGCCATTCTTGTTTGGGGTATTTTTTAAGGTTTTGTGGTCTCTGTTTGGTTTTGTTGGGTTCTCGTTGGTCATCGTGTTGTAAAAGTGTAAATTGTGGGTTTTGGAGAACTTCAGTTAGGTTTAGGGGGAGTTTTCGCGTGGATTCATGGTATTTGGGGTTTTCTTCTTTTTGGGGGAGTGATCCTGTCCTTTCTTCGGGGTGATTTTGAAGTGTTTTGGGGTTTCCGTTGCGTTTCGTTGAAATTCCTACTGTGTTTTATGGTGGTTGGGAGTGTGCTTTGGGATTAGGAGAACATCAGGTAGGTTTAGGGTGTCTTTGGGGGTGGATCTATGGTATTTGGGGTTTTCTTCTATTTTTTTGGCGTGATCCTTTCTTTTTTGGGGTGTATTTTGAAGTGTTTTGGGGTCTCCGTTGGGTTTTGTTTGGTTCTCGTTGGTCATCATGGTGGAAAAGGGTAAATTGTGGGTTTTGGAGAACATCAGTTAGGTTTAGGGTGGTTTTGGGGTGGATCTATGGTTTTGGTGTATTTTCTTCCAGTTTTGGTGGTGATCCTTTTCTTGTTTGGGGTGTTTTTGACGTGTTTTGGTGTCTCCATTAGGTTTAGTTGGGTTCTTGTTTGTCATTATGTTAAATAGGAGTGGATTGTGGTTTTTGGAGAACATCAGGTAGGTTTAGGGTGGTTTTGGGGTGGATCTATGGTTTTGGGGGATTTTCTTCAGTTTTGGGGGTGATGCCGTTCTTGTTTGGGTGTTTTTGACGTTTTTTGGGGTCTCCGTTGGGTTTTGTTGGGTTCTCGTTGGTT
Organism: Aythya ferina; assembly: GCF_964211825.1. Taxonomy (NCBI): domain Eukaryota; kingdom Metazoa; phylum Chordata; class Aves; order Anseriformes; family Anatidae; genus Aythya; species Aythya ferina. The sequence continues at coordinate 12,471 of NW_028180933.1, forward strand.
ATCATGGTGGAAAAAGGTAAATTGTGGGTTTTGGAGAAGATCAGGTAGGTTTAGGGTGGTTTTGGGGTGGATCTATGGTTTTGGGGGATTTCTTCCAGTTTTGGGGGTGATGCCGTTCTTGTTTGGGGTGTTTTTGACGTTTTTTGGGGTCTCTGTTGGGTTCTGTTGGGTTCTCGTTGGTCATCGTGTTGGAAAAGGGTAAATTGTGGTTTTTGGAGAAGATCAGGTAGGTTTAGGGTGGTTTTGGGGTGGATCTATGGTTTTGGGGATTTTCTTCCAGTTTTGGGGGTGATGCCATTCTTCTTTGGGGTATTTTTTAAGGTTTTTGTGGTCTCTGTTTGGTTTTGTTGGGTTCTCGTTGGTCATCGTGTTGTAAAAGGGTAAATTGTGGGTTTTGGAGAACTTCAGGTAGGTTTAGGGGGAGTTTTCGCGTGGATTCATGGTATTTGGGGTTTTCTTCTTTTTGGGGAGTGATCCTGTCCTTTCTTCGGGTGATTTTGAAGTGTTTTGGGGTTTCCGTTGCGTTTCGTTGAATTCCTAATGTGTTTTATGGTGGTTGGGAGTGTGCTTTGGGATTAGGAGAACATCAGGTAGGTTTAGGGTGTCTTTGAGGTGGATCTATGGTATTTGGGTTTTCTTCTATTTTTTGGCGTGATCCTGTTCTTTTTTGGGGTGTATTTGAAGTGTTTTGGGGTCTCCGTTTGGTTTTGTTTGGTTCTCGTTGGTCATCATGGTGGAAAAGGGTAAATTGTGGGTTTTGGAGAACATCAGTTAGGTTTAGGGTGGTTTTGGGGTGGATCTATGGTTTTGGTGTATTTTCTTCCAGTTTTGGTGGTGATCCTTTTCTTGTTTGGGGTGTTTTTAACGTGTTTTGGTGTCTCCATTAGGTTTATTGGGTTCTTGTTTGTCATTATGTTAAATAGGTGTGGATTGTGGGTTTTGGAGAAGATCAGGTAGGTTTAGGGTGTCTTTGGGGTGGATCTATGGTTTGGGGGATTTTCTTCCAGTTTTGGGGTGATGCCGTTCTTGTTTGGGGTGTTTTTGACGTTTTTTGGGGTCTCCGTTGGGTTTTGTTGGGTTCTCGTTGGTTATCATGGTGGAAAAGGGTAAATTGTGGGGTTTGGATAACATCAGTAGGTTTAGGGTGGTTTTGGGGTGGATCTATGGTTTTGGCGTATTTTCTTCCAGTTTTGGGGGTGATGCCGATATTTTTTGTGGTGTTTTTTACGTGTTTTGGGGTCTCCATTAGGTTTTGTTGGGTTCTTGTTTGTCATTATGTTAAATAGGAGTGGATTGTGGGTTTTGGAGAACATCAGGTAGTTTTAGGGTGGTTTTGGGGTGGATCTATGGTTTTGGGGGATTTTCTTCCAGTTTTGGTGGTGATGCCGTTCTTCTTTGGGTGTTTTTGACGTGTTTTGGGTCTCCGTTGGTTTTGTTGGGTTCTCGTTGGTCATCGTGTTGGAAAAGGGTAAATTGTGGTTTTTGGAGATCATCAGGTAGGTTTAGGGTGGTTTTGGGGTGGATCTATGGTTTTGGGGGATTTTCTTCCAGTTTTGGGGGTGATGCCATTCTTGTTTGGGGTGTTTTTGACGTTTTTGGGGTCTCCGTTGGGTTTTGTTGGGTTCTCGTTGGTTATCATGGTGGAAAAGGGTAAATTGTGGGTTTTGGAGAAGATCAGGTAGGTTTAGGGTGGTTTTGGGGTGGATCTATGGTTTTGGGGGATTTTCTTCCAGTTTTGGGGTTGATGCCATTCTTGTTTGGGGTATTTTTTAAGGTTTTTGGGGTCTCTGTTTGGTTTTGTGGGTTCTCGTTGGTCATCATGGTGGAAAAGGGTAAATTGTGGGTTTTGGAGAACATCAGGTAGGTTTAGGGTGGTTTTGTCGTGGATATATGGTATTCAGGTTTTTTTTTTTTTTTTGGGGGGGGGGGGATGATCCTGGACTTTTTTTGTTGTTTTTGACGTGTTTTGGGTCTCCGTTGGGTTTCATTGGGTTTTCCATGGTCATCGTGTTGTAAAAGGGTAAATTGTGGGTTTTGGAGAACTTCAGGTAGGTTTAGGGGAGTTTTCGCGTGGATTCATGGTATTTGGGGTTTTCTTCTTTTTGGGGGAGTGATCCTGTCCTTTCTTCGGGTGATTTTGAAGTGTTTTGGGGTTTCCGTTGCGTTTCGTTGAATTCCTAATGTGTTTTATGGTGGTTGGGAGTGTGCTTTGGGATTAGGAGAACATCAGGTAGGTTTAGGGTGTCTTTGAGGTGGATCTATGGTATTTGGGGTTTTCTTCTATTTTTTGGCGTGATCCTGTTCTTTTTTGGGGTGTATTTGAAGTGTTTTTGGGGTCTCCGTTGGGTTTTGTTTGGTTCTCGTTGGTCATCATGGTGGAAAAGGGTAAATTGTGGGTTTTGGAGAACATCAGGTAGGTTTAGGGTGGTTTTGGGGTGGATCTATGGTTTTGGTGTATTTTCTTCCAGTTTTGGTGGTGATCCTTTTCTTGTTTGGGGTGTTTTTGACGTGTTTTGGTGTCTCCATTAGGTTTAGTTGGGTTCTTGTTTGTCATTATGTTAAATAGGTGTGGATTGTGGTTTTGGAGAAGATCAGGTAGGTTAGGGTGTCTTTTGGGGTGGATCTATGGTTTTGGGGATTTTCTTCCAGTTTTGGGGGTGATGCCGTTCTTGTTTGGGGTGTTTTTGACGTTTTTTGGGGTCTCCGTTGGGTTTTGTTGGGTTCTCGGTTGGTTATCATGGTGGAAAAGGGTAAATTGTGGGGTTTGGATAACATCAGGTAGGTTTAGGGTGGTTTTGGGGTGGATCTATGGTTTTGGCGTATTTTCTTCCAGTTTTGGGGGTGATGCCGATATTTTTTGTGGCGTTTTTTACGTGTTTTGGGGTCTCCATTAGGTTTTGTTGGGTTCTTGTTTGTCATTATGTTAAATAGGAGTGGATTGTGGGTTTTGGAGAACATCAGGTAGGTTTAGGGTGGTTTTGGGGTGGATCTATGGTTTTGGGGGATTTTCTTCCAGTTTTGGTGGTGATGCCGTTCTTGTTTGGGGTGTTTTTTGACGTGTTTTGGGGTCTCTGTTGGGTTCTGTTGGGTTCTCGTTGGTCATCGTGGTTGGAAAAGGGTAAATTGTGGTTTTTGGAGAAGATCAGGTAGGTTTAGGGTGTCTTTGGGGTGGATCTATGGTTTTGGGGGTTTTCTTCCAGTTTTGGGGGTGATGCCATTCTTGTTTGGGTATTTTTTAAGGTTTTTGTGGTCTCTGTTTGGTTTTGTTGGGTTCTCGTTGGTCATCGTGTTGTGAAAGGGTAAATTGTGGGTTTTGGAGAACTTCAGTTAGGTTTAGGGGGAGTTTTCGCGTGGATTCATGGTATTTGGGGTTTTCTTCTTTTGGGGAGTGATCCTGTCCTTTCTTCGGGTGATTTTGAAGTGTTTTGGGGTTTCCGTTGCGTTTCGTTGAATTCCTAATGTGTTTTATGGTGGTTGGGAGTGTGCTTTGGGATTAGGAGGAACATCAGGTAGGTTTAGGGTGTCTTTGGGGGTGGATCTATGGTATTTGGGTTTTCTTCTATTTTTTGGCGTGATCCTGTTCTTTTTTGGGGTGTATTTGAAGTGTTTTGGGGTCTCCGTTGGGTTTTGTTTGGTTCTCGTTGGTCATCATGGTGGAAAAGGGTAAATTGTGGGTTTTGGAGAACATCAGTTAGGTTTAGGGTGGTTTTGGGGTGGATCTATGGTTTTGGTGTATTTTCTTCCAGTTTTGGTGGTGATCCTTTTCTTGTTTGGGGTGTTTTTGACGTGTTTTGGTGTCTCCATTAGGTTTAGTTGGGTTCTTGTTTGTCATTATGTTAAATAGGAGTGGATTGTGGTTTTTGGAGAACATCAGGTAGGTTTAGGGTGGTTTTTGGGGTGGATCTATGGTTTTGGGGGATTTTCTTCCAGTTTTGGGGGTGATGCCGTTCTTGTTTGGGGTGTTTTTGACGTTTTTTGGGGTCTCCGTTGGGTTTTGTTGGGTTCTCGTTGGTTATCATGTGGAAAAGGGTAAATTGTGGGTTTTGGAGAAGATCAGGTAGGTTTAGGGTGGTTTTGGGGTGGATCTATGGTTTTGGGGGATTTTCTTCCAGTTTTGGGGGTGATGCCATTCTTGTTTGGGGTATTTTTTAAGGTTTTTGGGGTCTCTGTTTGGTTTTGTTGGGTTCTCGTTGGTCATCATGGTGGAAAAGGGTAAATTGTTGGTTTTGGAGAAGATCAGGTAGGTTTAGGGTGGTTTTGGGGTGGATCTATGGTTTTGGGGGATTTTCTTCCAGTTTTGGGGGTGATGCCATTCTTGTTTGGGGTATTTTTTAAGGTTTTTTGGGGTCTCTGTTTGGTTTTGTTGGGTTCTCGTTGGTCATCATGGGGAAAAGTGTAAATTGTGGGTTTTGGAGAACATCAGGTAGGTTTAGGGTGGTTTTGTCGTGGATATATGGTATTCAGTTTTGTTTTTTTTTTTTGGGGGGGGGGGGATGATCCTGGACTTTTTGTGTTGTTTTTGACGTGTTTTGGGGTCTCCGTTGGGTTTCATTGGGTTTTCCATGGTCATCGTGTTGTAAAAGGGTAAATTGTGGGTTTTGGAGAACTTCAGGTAGGTTTAGGGGAGTTTTCGCGTGGATTCATGGTATTTGGGGTTTTCTTCTTTTTGGGGGAGTGATCCTCTCCTTTCTTCGGGTGATTTTGAAGTGTTTTGGGGTTTCCGTTGCATTTCGTTGAATTCCTACTGTGTTTTATGGTGGTTGGGAGTGTGCTTTGGGATTAGGAGAACATCAGGTAGGTTTAGGGTGTCTTTGAGGTGGATCTATGGTATTTGGGGTTTTCTTCTATTTTTTGGCGTGATCCTGTTCTTTTTTGGGGTGTATTTGAAGTGTTTTGGGGTCTCCGTTGGGTTTTGTTTGGTTCTCGTTGGTCATCATGGTGGAAAAGGGTAAATTGTGGGTTTTGGAGAACATCAGGTAGGTTTAGGGTGGTTTTGGGGTGGATCTATGGTTTTGGTGTATTTTCTTCCAGTTTTGGTGGTGATCCTTTTCTTGTTTGGGGTGTTTTTGACGTGTTTTGGTGTCTCCATTAGGTTTAGTTGGGTTCTTGTTTGTCATTATGTTAAATAGGTGTGGATTGTGGGTTTTGGAGAAGATCAGGTAGGTTTAGGGTGTCTTTGGGGTGGATCTATGGTTTTGGGGGATTTTCTTCCAGTTTTGGGGGTGATGCCGTTCTTGTTTGGGGTGTTTTTGACGTTTTTTGGGGTCTCCGTTGGGTTTTGTTGGGTTCTCGTTGGTTATCATGGTGGAAAAGGGTAAATTGTGGGGTTTGGATAACATCAGGTAGGTTTAGGGTGGTTTTGGGGTGGATCTATGGTTTTGGCGTATTTTCTTCCAGTTTTGGGGGTGATGCCGATATTTTTTGTGGCGTTTTTTACGTGTTTTGGGGTCTCCATTAGGTTTTGTTGGGTTCTTGTTTGTCATTATGTTAAATAGGAGTGGATTGTGGGTTTTGGAGAACATCAGGTAGGTTTAGGGTGGTTTTGGGGTGGATCTATGGTTTTGGGGGATTTTCTTCCAGTTTTGGTGGTGATGCCGTTCTTGTTTGGGGTGTTTTTGACGTGTTTTGGGGTCTCTGTTGGGTTCTGTTGGGTTCTCGTTGGTCATCGTGTTGGAAAAGGGTAAATTGTGGTTTTTGGAGAAGATCAGGTAGGTTTAGGGTGTCTTTGGGGTGGATCTATGGTTTTGGGGGTTTTCTTCCAGTTTTGGGGGTGATGCCATTCTTGTTTGGGGTATTTTTTAAGGTTTTTGTGGTCTCTGTTTGGTTTTGTTGGGTTCTCGTTGGTCATCGTGTTGTGAAGGGTAAATTGTGGGTTTTGGAGAACTTCAGTTAGGTTTAGGGGGAGTTTTCGCGTGGATTCATGGTATTTGGGGTTTTTCTTCTTTTTGGGGGAGTGATCCTGTCCTTTCTTCGGGTGATTTTGAAGTGTTTTGGGGTTTCCGTTGCGTTTCGTTGAATTCCTAATGTGTTTTATGGTGGTTGGGAGTGTGCTTTGGGATTAGGAGAACATCAGGTAGGTTTAGGGTGTCTTTGGGGTGGATCTATGGTATTTGGGGTTTTCTTCTATTTTTTGGCGTGATCCTGTTCTTTTTTGGGGTGTATTTGAAGTGTTTTGGGGTCTCCGTTGGGTTTTGTTTGGTTCTCGTTGGTCATCATGGTGGAAAAGGGTAAATTGTGGGTTTTGGAGAACATCAGTTAGGTTTAGGGTGGTTTTGGGGTGGATCTATGGTTTTGGTGTATTTTCTTCCAGTTTTGGTGGTGATCCTTTTCTTGTTTGGGGTGTTTTTGACGTGTTTTGGTGTCTCCATTAGGTTTAGTTGGGTTCTTGTTTGTCATTATGTTAAATAGGAGTGGATTGTGGTTTTTGGAGAACATCAGGTAGGTTTAGGGTGGTTTTGGGGTGGATCTATGGTTTTGGGGGATTTTCTTCCAGTTTTGGGGGTGATGCCGTTCTTGTTTGGGGTGTTTTTGACGTTTTTTGGGGTCTCCGTTGGGTTTTGTTGGGTTCTCGTTGGTTATCATGGTGGAAAAGGGTAAATTGTGGGTTTTGGAGAAGATCAGGTAGGTTTAGGGTGGTTTTGGGGTGGATCTATGGTTTTGGGGGATTTTCTTCCAGTTTTGGGGGTGATGCCATTCTTGTTTGGGGTATTTTTTAAGGTTTTTGGGGTCTCTGTTTGGTTTTGTTGGGTTCTCGTTGGTCATCATGGTGGAAAAGGGTAAATTGTTGGTTTTGGAGAAGATCAGGTAGGTTTAGGGTGGTTTTGGGGTGGATCTATGGTTTTGGGGGATTTTCTTCCAGTTTTGGGGGTGATGCCATTCTTGTTTGGGGTATTTTTTAAGGTTTTTGGGGTCTCTGTTTGGTTTTGTTGGGTTCTCGTTGGTCATCATGGTGGAAAAGTGTAAATTGTGGGTTTTGGAGAACATCAGGTAGGTTTAGGGTGGTTTTGTCGTGGATATATGGTATTCAGTTTTGTTTTTTTTTTTTTGGGGGGGGGGGGGATGATCCTGGACTTTTTGTGTTGTTTTTGACGTGTTTTGGGGTCTCCGTTGGGTTTCATTGGGTTTTCCATGGTCATCGTGTTGTAAAAGGGTAAATTGTGGGTTTTGGAGAACTTCAGGTAGGTTTAGGGGGAGTTTTCGCGTGGATTCATGGTATTTGGGGTTTTCTTCTTTTTGGGGGAGTGATCCTCTCCTTTCTTCGGGTGATTTTGAAGTGTTTTGGGGTTTCCGTTGCATTTCGTTGAATTCCTACTGTGTTTTATGGTGGTTGGGAGTGTGCTTTGGGATTAGGAGAACATCAGGTAGGTTTAGGGTGTCTTTGGGGTGGATCTATGGTATTTGGGGTTTTCTTCTATTTTTTGGCGTGATCCTGTTCTTTTTTGGGGTGTATTTGAAGTGTTTTGGGGTCTCCGTTGGGTTTTGTTTGGTTCTCGTTGGTCATCATGGTGGAAAAGGGTAAATTGTGGGTTTTGGAGAACATCAGTTAGGTTTAGGGTGGTTTTGGGGTGGATCTATGGTTTTGGTGTATTTTCTTCCAGTTTTGGTGGTGATCCTTTTCTTGTTTGGGGTGTTTTTGACGTGTTTTGGTGTCTCCATTAGGTTTAGTTGGGTTCTTGTTTGTCATTATGTTAAATAGGAGTGGATTGTGGGTTTTGGAGAAGATCAGGTAGGTTTAGGGTGGTTTTGGGGTGGATCTATGGTTTTGGGGGATTTTCTTCCAGTTTTGGGGGTGATGCCGTTCTTGTTTGGGGTGTTTTTGACGTTTTTTGGGGTCTCTGTTGGGTTCTGTTGGGTTCTCGTTGGTCATCGTGTTGGAAAAGTGTAAATTGTGGTTTTTGGAGAACATCAGGTAGGTTTAGGGTGTCTTTGGGGTGGATCTATGGTTTTGGGGGATTTTCTTCCAGTTTTGGTGGTGATGCCGTTCTTGTTTGGGGTGTTTTTGACGTGTTTTGGTGTCTGCATTAGGTTTTGTTGGGTTCTTGTTTGTCATTATGTTAAATAGGAGTGGATTGTGGTTTTTGGAGAAGATCAGGTAGGTTTAGGGTGGTTTTGGGGTGGATCTATGGTTTTGGGGGATTTTCTTCCAGTTTTGGGGGTGATGCCATTCTTGTTTGGGGTGTTTTTGACGTTTTTTGGGGTCTCCGTTGGGTTTTGTTGGGTTCTCGTTGGTCATCATGGTGGAAAAGGGTAAATTGTGGGTTTTGGAGAACATCAGTTAGGTTTAGGGTGGTTTTGGGGTGGATCTATGGTTTTGGTGTATTTTCTTCCAGTTTTGGTGGTGATCCTTTTCTTGTTTGGGGTGTTTTTGACGTGTTTTGGTGTCTCCATTAGGTTTAGTTGGGTTCTTGTTTGTCATTATGTTAAATAGGAGTGGATTGTGGTTTTTGGAGAACATCAGGTAGGTTTAGGGTGGTTTTGGGGTGGATCTATGGTTTTGGGGGATTTTCTTCCAGTTTTGGGGGTGATGCCGTTCTTGTTTGGGGTGTTTTTGACGTTTTTTGGGGTCTCCGTTGGGTTTTGTTGGGTTCTCGTTGGTTATCATGGTGGAAAAGTGTAAATTGTGGGTTTTGGAGAAGATCAGGTAGGTTTAGGGTGGTTTTGGGGTGGATCTATGGTTTTGGGGGATTTTCTTCCAGTTTTGGGGGTGATGCCATTCTTGTTTGGGGTATTTTTTAAGGTTTTTGGGGTCTCTGTTTGGTTTTGTTGGGTTTTCGTTGGTTATCATGGTGGAAAAGGGTAAATTGTGGTTTTTGGAGAAGATCAGGTAGGTTTAGGGTGGTTTTGGGGTGGATCTATGGTTTTGGGGGATTTTCTTCCAGTTTTGGGGGTGATGCCATTCTTGTTTGGGGTATTTTTTAAGGTTTTTGGGGTCTCTGTTTGGTTTTGTTGGGTTCTCGTTGGTCATCATGGTGGAAAAGGGTAAATTGTGGGTTTTGGAGAACATCAGGTAGGTTTAGGGTGGTTTTGTCGTGGATATATGGTATTCAGTTTTTTTTTTTTTTTTTTTGGGGGGGGGATGATCCTGGACTTTTTTTGTTGTTTTTGACGTGTTTTGGGGTCTCCGTTGGGTTTCATTGGGTTTTCCATGGTCATCGTGTTGTAAAAGGGTAAATTGTGGGTTTTGGAGAACTTCAGGTAGGTTTAGGGGGAGTTTTCGCGTGGATTCATGGTATTTGGGGTTTTCTTCTTTTTGGGGGAGTGATCCTGTCCTTTCTTCGGGTGATTTTGAAGTGTTTTGGGGTTTCCGTTGCGTTTCGTTGAATTCCTACTGTGTTTTATGGTGGTTGGGAGTGTGCTTTGGGATTAGGAGAACATCAGGTAGGTTTAGGGTGTCTTTGGGGTGGATCTATGGTATTTGGGGTTTTCTTCTATTTTTTGGCGTGATCCTGTTCTTTTTTGGGGTGTATTTGAAGTGTTTTGGGGTCTCCGTTGGGTTTTGTTTGGTTCTCGTTGGTCATCATGGTGGAAAAGGGTAAATTGTGGGTTTTGGAGAACATCAGTTAGGTTTAGGGTGGTTTTGGGGTGGATCTATGGTTTTGGTGTATTTTCTTCCAGTTTTGGTGGTGATCCTTTTCTTGTTTGGGGTGTTTTGACGTGTTTTGGTGTCTCCATTAGGTTTAGTTGGGTTCTTGTTTGTCATTATGTTAAATAGGTGTGGATTGTGGGTTTTGGAGAAGATCAGGTAGGTTTAGGGTGTCTTTGGGGTGGATCTATTGTTTTGGGGGATTTTCTTCCAGTTTTGGGGGTGATGCCGTTCTTGTTTGGGGTGTTTTTGACGTTTTTTGGGGTCTCTGTTGGGTTTTGTTGGGTTCTCGTTGGTTATCATGGTGGAAAAGGGTAAATTATGGTTTTTGGAGAACATCAGGTATGTTTAGGGTGTCTTTGGGGTGGATCTATGGTTTTGGTGGATTTTCTTCCAGTTTTGGGGGTGATGCCGTTCTTGTTTGGGGTGTTTTTGACGTGTTTTGGTGTCTCCATTAGGTTTTGTTGGGTTCTTGTTTGTAATTATGTTAAATAGGTGTGGATTGTGGGTTTTGGAGAACATCAGGTAGGTTTAGGGTGGTTTTGGGGTGGATCTATGGTTTTGGGGGATTTTCTTCCAGTTTTGGTGGTGATGCCGTTCTTGTTTGGGGTGTTTTTGACGTTTTTTGGGGTCTCTGTTGGGTTCTGTTGGGTTCTCGTTGGTCATCGTGTTGGAAAAGGGTAAATTGTGGTTTTTGGAGAACATCAGGTAGGTTTAGGGTGTCTTTGGGGTGGATCTATGGTTTTGGGGGATTTTCTTCCAGTTTTGGGGGTGATGCCATTCTTGTTTGGGGTATTTTTTAAGGTTTTTGTGGTCTCTGTTTGGTTTTGTTGGGTTCTCGTTGGTCATCGTGTTGTAAAAGGGTAAATTGTGGGTTTTGGAGAACTTCAGGTAGGTTTAGGGGGAGTTTTCGCGTGGATTCATGGTATTTGGGGTTTTCTTCTTTTTGGGGGAGTGATCCTCTCCTTTCTTCGGGTGATTTTGAAGTGTTTTGGGGTTTCCGTTGCGTTTCGTTGAATTCCTACTGTGTTTTATGGTGGTTGGGAGTGTGCTTTGGGATTAGGAGAACATCAGGTAGGTTTAGGGTGTCTTTGGGGTGGATCTATGGTATTTGGGGTTTTCTTCTATTTTTTGGCGTGATCCTGTTCTTTTTTGGGGTGTATTTGAAGTGTTTTGGGGTCTCCGTTGGGTTTTGTTTGGTTCTCGTTGGTCATCATGGTGGAAAAGGGTAAATTGTGGGTTTTGGAGAACATCAGTTAGGTTTAGGGTGGTTTTGGGGTGGATCTATGGTTTTGGTGTATTTTCTTCCAGTTTTGGTGGTGATCCTTTTCTTGTTTGGGGTGTTTTTGACGTGTTTTGGTGTCTCCATTAGGTTTAGTTGGGTTCTTGTTTGTCATTATGTTAAATAGGAGTGGATTGTGGGTTTTGGAGAAGATCAGGTAGGTTTAGGGTGGTTTTGGGGTGGATCTATGGTTTTGGGGGATTTTCTTCCAGTTTTGGGGGTGATGCCGTTCTTGTTTGGGGTGTTTTTGACGTTTTTTGGGGTCTCTGTTGGGTTCTGTTGGGTTCTCGTTGGTCATCGTGTTGGAAAAGGGTAAATTGTGGTTTTTGGAGAAGATCAGGTAGGTTTAGGGTGTCTTTGGGGTGGATCTATGGTTTTGGGGGATTTTCTTCCAGTTTTGGTGGTGATGCCGTTCTTGTTTGGGGTGTTTTTGACGTGTTTTGGTGTCTCCATTAGGTTTTGTTGGGTTCTTGTTTGTCATTATGTTAAATAGGAGTGGATTGTGGTTTTTGGAGAAGATCAGGTAGGTTTAGGGTGGTTTTGGGGTGGATCTATGGTTTTGGGGGATTTTCTTCCAGTTTTGGGGGTGATGCCGTTCTTGTTTGGGGTGTTTTTGACGTTTTTTGGGGTCTCCGTTGGGTTTTGTTGGGTTCTCGTTGGTTATCATGGTGGAAAAGGGTAAATTGTGGTTTTTGGAGAAGATGAGGTAGGTTTAGGGTGGTTTTGGGGTGGATCTATGGTTTTGGGGGATTTTCTTCCAGTTTTGGGGGTGATGCCATTCTTGTTTGGGGTATTTTTTAAGGTTTTTGGGGTCTCTGTTTGGTTTTGTTGGGTTTTCGTTGGTCATCATGGTGGAAAAGGGTAAATTGTGGGTTTTGGAGAAGATCAGGTAGGTTTAGGGTGGTTTTGGGGTGGATCTATGGTTTTGGGGGATTTTCTTCCAGTTTTGGGGGTGATGCCATTCTTGTTTGGGGTATTTTTTAAGGTTTTTGGGGTCTCTGTTTGGTTTTGTTGGGTTCTCGTTGGTCATCATGGTGGAAAAGGGTAAATTGTGGGTTTTGGAGAACATCAGGTAGGTTTAGGGTGGTTTTGTCGTGGATATATGGTATTCAGTTTTTTTTTTTTTTTTTTTGGGGGGGGGGGATGATCCTGGACTTTTTTTGTTGTTTTTGACGTGTTTTGGGGTCTCCGTTGGGTTTCATTGGGTTTTCCATGGTCATCGTGTTGTAAAAGGGTAAATTGTGGGTTTTGGAGAACTTCAGGTAGGTTTAGGGGGAGTTTTCGCGTGGATTCATGGTATTTGGGGTTTTCTTCTTTTTGGGGGCGTGATCCTGTCCTTTCTTCGGGTGATTTTGAAGTGTTTTGGGGTTTCCGTTGCGTTTCGTTGAATTCCTACTGTGTTTTATGGTGGTTGGGAGTGTGCTTTGGGATTAGGAGAACATCAGGTAGGTTTAGGGTGTCTTTGGGGTGGATCTATGGTATTTGGGGTTTTCTTCTATTTTTTGGCGTGATCCTGTTCTTTTTTGGGGTGTATTTGAAGTGTTTTGGGGTCTCCGTTTGGTTTTGTTTGGTTCTCGTTGGTCATCATGGTGGAAAAGGGTAAATTGTGGGTTTTGGAGAACATCAGTTAGGTTTAGGGTGGTTTTGGGGTGGATCTATGGTTTTGGTGTATTTTCTTCCAGTTTTGGTGGTGATCCTTTTCTTGTTTGGGGTGTTTTTGACGTGTTTTGGTGTCTCCATTAGGTTTAGTTGGGTTCTTGTTTGTCATTATGTTAAATAGGTGTGGATTGTGGGTTTTGGAGAAGATCAGGTAGGTTTAGGGTGTCTTTGGGGTGGATCTATGGTTTTGGGGGATTTTCTTCCAGTTTTGGTGGTGATGCCGTTCTTGTTTGGGGTGTTTTTGACGTTTTTTGGGGTCTCCGTTGGGTTCTGTTGGGTTCTCGTTGGTCATCGTGTTGGAAAAGGGTAAATTGTGGTTTTTGGAGAACATCAGGTAGGTTTAGGGTGTCTTTGGGGTGGATCTATGGTTTTGGGGGATTTTCTTCCAGTTTTGGTGGTGATGCCGTTCTTGTTTGGGGTGTTTTTGACGTGTTTTGGTGTCTGCATTAGGTTTTGTTGGGTTCTTGTTTGTCATTATGTTAAATAGGAGTGGATTGTGGTTTTTGGAGAAGATCAGGTAGGTTTAGGGTGGTTTTGGGGTGGATCTATGGTTTTGGGGGATTTTCTTCCAGTTTTGGGGGTGATGCCATTCTTGTTTGGGGTGTTTTTGACGTTTTTTGGGGTCTCCGTTGGGTTTTGTTGGGTTCTCGTTGGTCATCATGGTGGAAAAGGGTAAATTGTGGGTTTTGGAGAACATCAGTTAGGTTTAGGGTGGTTTTGGGGTGGATCTATGGTTTTGGTGTATTTTCTTCCAGTTTTGGTGGTGATCCTTTTCTTGTTTGGGGTGTTTTTGACGTGTTTTGGTGTCTCCATTAGGTTTAGTTGGGTTCTTGTTTGTCATTATGTTAAATAGGAGTGGATTGTGGTTTTTGGAGAACATCAGGTAGGTTTAGGGTGGTTTTGGGGTGGATCTATGGTTTTGGGGGATTTTCTTCCAGTTTTGGGGGTGATGCCGTTCTTGTTTGGGGTGTTTTTGACGTTTTTTGGGGTCTCCGTTGGGTTTTGTTGGGTTCTCGTTGGTTATCATGGTGGAAAAGTGTAAATTGTGGGTTTTGGAGAAGATCAGGTAGGTTTAGGGTGGTTTTGGGGTGGATCTATGGTTTTGGGGGATTTTCTTCCAGTTTTGGGGGTGATGCCATTCTTGTTTGGGGTATTTTTTAAGGTTTTTGGGGTCTCTGTTTGGTTTTGTTGGGTTTTCGTTGGTTATCATGGTGGAAAAGGGTAAATTGTGGTTTTTGGAGAAGATCAGGTAGGTTTAGGGTGGTTTTGGGGTGGATCTATGGTTTTGGGGGATTTTCTTCCAGTTTTGGGGGTGATGCCATTCTTGTTTGGGGTATTTTTTAAGGTTTTTGGGGTCTCTGTTTGGTTTTGTTGGGTTCTCGTTGGTCATCATGGTGGAAAAGGGTAAATTGTGGGTTTTGGAGAACATCAGGTAGGTTTAGGGTGGTTTTGTCGTGGATATATGGTATTCAGTTTTTTTTTTTTTTTTTTGGGGGGGGGGATGATCCTGGACTTTTTTTGTTGTTTTTGACGTGTTTTGGGGTCTCCGTTGGGTTTCATTGGGTTTTCCATGGTCATCGTGTTGTAAAAGGGTAAATTGTGGGTTTTGGAGAACTTCAGGTAGGTTTAGGGGGAGTTTTCGCGTGGATTCATGGTATTTGGGGTTTTCTTCTTTTTGGGGGAGTGATCCTCTCCTTTCTTCGGGTGATTTTGAAGTGTTTTGGGGTTTCCGTTGCGTTTCGTTGAATTCCTACTGTGTTTTATGGTGGTTGGGAGTGTGCTTTGGGATTAGGAGAACATCAGGTAGGTTTAGGGTGTCTTTGGGGTGGATCTATGGTATTTGGGGTTTTCTTCTATTTTTTGGCGTGATCCTGTTCTTTTTGGGGTGTATTTGAAGTGTTTTGGGGTCTCCGTTGGGTTTTGTTTGGTTCTCGTTGGTCATCATGGTGGAAAAGGGTAAATTGTGGGTTTTGGAGAACATCAGTTAGGTTTAGGGTGGTTTTGGGGTGGATCTATGGTTTTGGTGTATTTTCTTCCAGTTTTGGTGGTGATCCTTTTCTTGTTTGGGGTGTTTTTGACGTGTTTTGGTGTCTCCATTAGGTTTAGTTGGGTTCTTGTTTGTCATTATGTTAAATAGGTGTGGATTGTGGGTTTTGGAGAAGATCAGGTAGGTTTAGGGTGTCTTTGGGGTGGATCTATTGTTTTGGGGGATTTTCTTCCAGTTTTGGGGGTGATGCCGTTCTTGTTTGGGGTGTTTTTGACGTTTTTTGGGGTCTCTGTTGGGTTTTGTTGGGTTCTCGTTGGTTATCATGGTGGAAAAGGGTAAATTATGGTTTTTGGAGAACATCAGGTATGTTTAGGGTGTCTTTGGGGTGGATCTATGGTTTTGGTGGATTTTCTTCCAGTTTTGGGGGTGATGCCGTTCTTGTTTGGGGTGTTTTTGACGTGTTTTGGTGTCTCCATTAGGTTTTGTTGGGTTCTTGTTTGTAATTATGTTAAATAGGTGTGGATTGTGGGTTTTGGAGAACATCAGGTAGGTTTAGGGTGGTTTTGGGGTGGATCTATGGTTTTGGGGGATTTTCTTCCAGTTTTGGTGGTGATGCCGTTCTTGTTTGGGGTGTTTTTGACGTTTTTTGGGGTCTCTGTTGGGTTCTGTTGGGTTCTCGTTGGTCATCGTGTTGGAAAAGGGTAAATTGTGGTTTTTGGAGAACATCAGGTAGGTTTAGGGTGTCTTTGGGGTGGATCTATGGTTTTGGGGGATTTTCTTCCAGTTTTGGGGGTGATGCCATTCTTGTTTGGGGTATTTTTTAAGGTTTTTGTGGTCTCTGTTTGGTTTTGTTGGGTTCTCGTTGGTCATCGTGTTGTAAAAGGGTAAATTGTGGGTTTTGGAGAACTTCAGGTAGGTTTAGGGGGAGTTTTCGCGTGGATTCATGGTATTTGGGGTTTTCTTCTTTTTGGGGGAGTGATCCTCTCCTTTCTTCGGGTGATTTTGAAGTGTTTTGGGGTTTCCGTTGCGTTTCGTTGAATTCCTACTGTGTTTTATGGTGGTTGGGAGTGTGCTTTGGGATTAGGAGAACATCAGGTAGGTTTAGGGTGTCTTTGGGGTGGATCTATGGTATTTGGGGTTTTCTTCTATTTTTTGGCGTGATCCTGTTCTTTTTTGGGGTGTATTTGAAGTGTTTTGGGGTCTCCGTTGGGTTTTGTTTGGTTCTCGTTGGTCATCATGGTGGAAAAGGGTAAATTGTGGGTTTTGGAGAACATCAGTTAGGTTTAGGGTGGTTTTGGGGTGGATCTATGGTTTTGGTGTATTTTCTTCCAGTTTTGGTGGTGATCCTTTTCTTGTTTGGGGTGTTTTTGACGTGTTTTGGTGTCTCCATTAGGTTTAGTTGGGTTCTTGTTTGTCATTATGTTAAATAGGAGTGGATTGTGGGTTTTGGAGAAGATCAGGTAGGTTTAGGGTGGTTTTGGGGTGGATCTATGGTTTTGGGGGATTTTCTTCCAGTTTTGGGGGTGATGCCGTTCTTGTTTGGGGTGTTTTTGACGTTTTTTGGGGTCTCTGTTGGGTTCTGTTGGGTTCTCGTTGGTCATCGTGTTGGAAAAGTGTAAATTGTGGTTTTTGGAGAACATCAGGTAGGTTTAGGGTGTCTTTGGGGTGGATCTATGGTTTTGGGGGATTTTCTTCCAGTTTTGGTGGTGATGCCGTTCTTGTTTGGGGTGTTTTTGACGTGTTTTGGTGTCTCCATTAGGTTTTGTTGGGTTCTTGTTTGTCATTATGTTAAATAGGAGTGGATTGTGGTTTTTGGAGAACATCAGGTAGGTTTAGGGTGGTTTTGGGGTGGATCTATGGTTTTGGGGGATTTTCTTCCAGTTTTGGGGGTGATGCCGTTCTTGTTTGGGGTGTTTTTGACGTTTTTTGGGGTCTCCGTTGGGTTTTGTTGGGTTCTCGTTGGTTATCATGGTGGAAAAGGGTAAATTGTGGTTTTTGGAGAAGATGAGGTAGGTTTAGGGTGGTTTTGGGGTGGATCTATGGTTTTGGGGGATTTTCTTCCAGTTTTGGGGGTGATGCCATTCTTGTTTGGGGTATTTTTTAAGGTTTTTGGGGTCTCTGTTTGGTTTTGTTGGGTTTTCGTTGGTCATCATGGTGGAAAAGGGTAAATTGTGGGTTTTGGAGAAGATCAGGTAGGTTTAGGGTGGTTTTGGGGTGGATCTATGGTTTTGGGGGATTTTCTTCCAGTTTTGGGGGTGATGCCATTCTTGTTTGGGGTATTTTTTAAGGTTTTTGGGGTCTCTGTTTGGTTTTGTTGGGTTCTCGTTGGTCATCATGGTGGAAAAGGGTAAATTGTGGGTTTTGGAGAACATCAGGTAGGTTTAGGGTGGTTTTGTCGTGGATATATGGTATTCAGTTTTTTTTTTTTTTTTTGGGGGGGGGGGATGATCCTGGACTTTTTTTGTTGTTTTTGACGTGTTTTGGGGTCTCCGTTGGGTTTCATTGGGTTTTCCATGGTCATCGTGTTGTAAAAGGGTAAATTGTGGGTTTTGGAGAACTTCAGGTAGGTTTAGGGGGAGTTTTCGCGTGGATTCATGGTATTTGGGGTTTTCTTCTTTTTGGGGGAGTGATCCTGTCCTTTCTTCGGGTGATTTTGAAGTGTTTTGGGGTTTCCGTTGCGTTTCGTTGAATTCCTACTGTGTTTTATGGTGGTTGGGAGTGTGCTTTGGGATTAGGAGAACATCAGGTAGGTTTAGGGTGTCTTTGGGGTGGATCTATGGTATTTGGGGTTTTCTTCTATTTTTTGGCGTGATCCTGTTCTTTTTTGGGGTGTATTTGAAGTGTTTTGGGGTCTCCGTTTGGTTTTGTTTGGTTCTCGTTGGTCATCATGGTGGAAAAGGGTAAATTGTGGGTTTTGGAGAACATCAGTTAGGTTTAGGGTGGTTTTGGGGTGGATCTATGGTTTTGGTGTATTTTCTTCCAGTTTTGGTGGTGATCCTTTTCTTGTTTGGGGTGTTTTTGACGTGTTTTGGTGTCTCCATTAGGTTTAGTTGGGTTCTTGTTTGTCATTATGTTAAATAGGTGTGGATTGTGGGTTTTGGAGAAGATCAGGTAGGTTTAGGGTGTCTTTGGGGTGGATCTATGGTTTTGGGGGATTTTCTTCCAGTTTTGGTGGTGATGCCGTTCTTGTTTGGGGTGTTTTTGACGTTTTTTGGGGTCTCCGTTGGGTTTTGTTGGGTTCTCGTTGGTTATCATGGTGGAAAAGGGTAAATTGTGGTTTTTGGAGATCATCAGGTAGGTTTAGGGTGGTTTTGGGGTGGATCTATGGTTTTGGTGGATTTTCTTCCAGTTTTGGTGGTGATGCCGTTCTTGTTTGGGGTGTTTTTGACGTGTTTTGGTGTCTCCATTAGGTTTTGTTGGGTTCTTGTTTGTCATTATGTTAAATAGGTGTGGATTGTGGGTTTTGGAGAACATCAGGTAGGTTTAGGGTGGTTTTGGGGTGGATCTATGGTTTTGGGGGATTTTCTTCCAGTTTTGGTGGTGATGCCGTTCTTGTTTGGGGTGTTTTTGACGTTTTTTGGGGTCTCTGTTGGGTTCTGTTGGGTTCTCGTTGGTCATCGTGTTGGAAAAGGGTAAATTGTGGTTTTTGGAGAAGATCAGGTAGGTTTAGGGTGTCTTTGGGGTGGATCTATGGTTTTGGGGGATTTTCTTCCAGTTTTGGGGGTGATGCCATTCTTGTTTGGGGTATTTTTTAAGGTTTTTGTGGTCTCTGTTTGGTTTTGTTGGGTTCTCGTTGGTCATCGTGTTGTAAAAGGGTAAATTGTGGGTTTTGGAGAACTTCAGGTAGGTTTAGGGGGAGTTTTGGGTGGATCTATGGTATTTGGCGGATTTTCTTCCTGTTTTGGGGGTGATGCCGATATTTTTTGGGGTGTTTTTGACGTGTTTTGGGGTCTCCGTTAGGTTTTGTTGGGTTCTTGTTTGTCATTATGTTGTTGGGAGTGTGCTTTGGGATTAGGAGAACATCAGGTAGGTTTAGGGTGTCTTTGGGGTGGATCTATGGTATTTGGGGTTTTCTTCTATTTTTTGGCGTGATCCTGTTCTTTTTTGGGGTGTATTTGAAGTGTTTTGGGGTCTCCGTTGGGTTTTGTTTGGTTCTCGTTGGTCATCATGGTGGAAAAGGGTAAATTGTGGGTTTTGGAGAACATCAGTTAGGTTTAGGGTGGTTTTGGGGTGGATCTATGGTTTTGGTGTATTTTCTTCCAGTTTTGGTGGTGATCCTTTTCTTGTTTGGGGTGTTTTTGACGTGTTTTGGTGTCTCCATTAGGTTTAGTTGGGTTCTTGTTTGTCATTATGTTAAATAGGTGTGGATTGTGGGTTTTGGAGAAGATCAGGTAGGTTTAGGGTGGTTTTGGGGTGGATCTATGGTTTTGGGGGATTTTCTTCCAGTTTTGGGGGTGATGCCGTTCTTGTTTGGGGTGTTTTTGACGTTTTTTGGGGTCTCTGTTGGGTTCTGTTGGGTTCTCGTTGGTCATCGTGTTGGAAAAGTGTAAATTGTGGTTTTTGGAGAACATCAGGTAGGTTTAGGGTGTCTTTGGGGTGGATCTATGGTTTTGGGGGATTTTCTTCCAGTTTTGGTGGTGATGCCATTCTTGTTTGGGGTGTTTTTGACGTGTTTTGGTGTCTCCATTAGGTTTTGTTGGGTTCTTGTTTGTCATTATGTTAAATAGGTGTGGATTGTGGGTTTTGGAGAAGATCAGGTAGGTTTAGGGTGGTTTTGGGGTGGATCTATGGTTTTGGGGGATTTTCTTCCAGTTTTGGGGGTGATGCCGTTCTTGTTTGGGGTGTTTTTGACGTTTTTTGGGGTCTCTGTTGGGTTCTGTTGGGTTCTCGTTGGTCATCGTGTTGGAAAAGGGTAAATTGTGGTTTTTGGAGAACATCAGGTAGGTTTAGGGTGTCTTTGGGGTGGATCTATGGTTTTGGGGGATTTTCTTCCAGTTTTGGTGGTGATGCCGTTCTTGTTTGGGGTGTTTTTGACGTGTTTTGGTGTCTCCATTAGGTTTTGTTGGGTTCTTGTTTGTCATTATGTTAAATAGGTGTGGATTGTGGGTTTTGGAGAAGATCAGGTAGGTTTAGGGTGGTTTTGGGGTGGATCTATGGTTTTGGGGGATTTTCTTCCAGTTTTGGGGGTGATGCCGTTCTTGTTTGGGGTGTTTTTGACGTTTTTTGGGGTCTCTGTTGGGTTCTGTTGGGTTCTCGTTGGTCATCGTGTTGGAAAAGGGTAAATTGTGGTTTTTGGAGAACATCAGGTAGGTTTAGGGTGTCTTTGGGGTGGATCTATGGTTTTGGGGGATTTTCTTCCAGTTTTGGTGGTGATGCCGTTCTTGTTTGTGGTGTTTTTGACGTTTTTTGGGATCTCTGTTGGGTTCTGTTGGGTTCTCGTTGGTCATCGTGTTGGAAAAGTGTAAATTGTGGTTTTTGGAGAACATTAGGTAGGTTTAGGGTGTCTTTGGGGTGGATCTATGGTTTTGGGGGATTTTCTTCCAGTTTTGGGGGTGATGCCGTTCTTGTTTGGGGTGTTTTTGACGTTTTTTGGGGTCTCTGTTGGGTTCTGTTGGGTTCTCGTTGGTCATCGTGTTGGAAAAGTGTACATTGTGGTTTTTGGAGAACATGAGGTAGTTTTAGGGTGGTTTTGGGGTGGATCTATGGTTTTGGGGGATTTTCTTCCAGTTTTGGGGGTGATGCCGTTCTTGTTTGGGGTGTTTTTGACGTTTTTTGGGATCTCTGTAGTGTTCTGTTGGGTTCTCGTTGGTCATCGTGTTGGAAAAGGGTAAATTGTGGTTTTTGGAGAAGATGAGGTAGGTTTAGGGTGTCTTTGGGGTGGATCTATGGTTTTGGGGGATTTTCTTCCAGTTTTGGGGGTGATGCCGTTCTTGTTTGGGGTGTTTTTGACGTTTTTTGGGGTCTCCGTTGGGTTTTGTTGGGTTCTCGTTGGTTATCATGGTGGAAAAGGGTAAATTGTGGGTTTTGGATAACATCAGGTAGGTTTAGGGTGGTTTTGGGGTGGATCTATGGTTTTGGGGGATTTTCTTCCAGTTTTGGGGGTGATGCCGTTCTTGTTTGGGGTGTTTTTGACGTGTTTTGGGGTCTCTGTTGGGTTCTGTTGGGTTCTCGTTGGTCATCGTGTTGGAAAAGGGTAAATTGTGGTTTTTGGAGAACATCAGGTAGGTTTAGGGTGTCTTTGGGGTGGATCTATGGTTTTGGGGGTTTTCTTCCAGTTTTGGGGGTGATGCCATTCTTGTTTGGGGTATTTTTTAAGGTTTTTGTGGTCTCTGTTTGGTTTTGTTGGGTTCTCGTTGGTCATCGTGTTGTAAAAGGGTAAATTGTGGGTTTTGGAGAACTTCAGGTAGGTTTAGGGGGAGTTTTCGCGTGGATTCATGGTATTTGGGGTTTTCTTCTTTTTGGGGGAGTGATCCTGTCCTTTCTTCGGGTGATTTTGAAGTGTTTTGGGGTTTCCGTTGCGTTTCGTTGAATTCCTACTGTGTTTTATGGTGGTTGGGAGTGTGCTTTGGGATTAGGAGAACATCAGGTAGGTTTAGGGTGTCTTTGGGGTGGATCTATGGTATTTGGGGTTTTCTTCTATTTTTTGGCGTGATCCTGTTCTTTTTTGGGGTGTATTTGAAGTGTTTTGGGGTCTCCGTTTGGTTTTGTTTGGTTCTCGTTGGTCATCATGGTGGAAAAGGGTAAATTGTGGGTTTTGGAGAACATCAGTTAGGTTTAGAGTGGTTTTGGGGTGGATCTATGGTTTTGGCGTATTTTTTTCCAGTTTTGGGGGTGATGCCGATATTTTTTGTGGTGTTTTTT
>NW_028180932.1:0-33796 GCF_964211825.1 Aythya ferina
GAACCCAACGAAAGCAAACGGAGACCCCAAAACACGTCAAAAACACTCTAAACAAGAACAGGATCACACCCAAAAACGAAAGAAAACCCCCAACACCATAGATCCAGCCCCAAACCACCCTAAACCTACCTGATCTTCTCCAAAACCCACAATTTACACTTTTCCACCATGATGACCACGGAAAACCCAACAAAACCCAACGGAGACCCTAAAACACGTCTAAACACCCCAAAAAAGAAAGGGATCAGAAGAAAAAACACCAAAAACTATGAAATTCCCCCCAAAACCACACTAAACTCACATGATCTTCTCCAAAACCCACAATCCGCTCCCATTTACCTTAACGTCAAACGAGAACCCAATGAAAACCAACAAAGACTGCAAAACATGTCAGAAACACCCCAAACAGGAAAGGGATCAACCCCCAAAAAAACAGAAGAAAACCCCAAATACCAAGAATCCACCCCCAAAGTCCCCCCAAACCTACCTGATGTTCTCCAAAACGCGCAACTTACACTTTTCCACCATGATGACCACGGAAAATCAAAAGAAACCCAACGGAGACCCCAAAACACGTCAAAATCACCGCAAACACGAACGGGATCACCCAAAAACTGGAAGAAAATCCCCCAAAACCATAGATCCACCCCAAAACCATCCTAAACCTACCTGATGTTCTCCAAAACCCACCATTTATGCATTTCCACCATGATGACCATGGAAAACCCAACAAAACCCAAAGGAGACCCCAAAACACGTCAAAAACACCCCAAACAAAAACCGGATCACCGCTAAAACTGGAAGAAAATCCCCAAAAAGTACGGATCCAACCCCCAAACCACTCTAAACTCACCTGATCTTCTGCAAAACCCACCATCCACACCCATTTAACTTAAAGACCAACGAGAACCCAGCGAAACCAAACGGAGACCCCAAAACACGTCAAAAACACCGCAAACAAGAACAGGATCACACCCAAAAACGAAAGAAAACCCCCAAAACCATAGATCCACCTCAAAACCACCCTAAACCTACCTGATGTTCTCCAAAACCCACAACTGACCCTTTTCCACCATGATGACCATGGAAAACCAAACGAAACACAACAGAGACCCCAGAAAACGACAAAAACACCCCAAACAAGAACGGGATCACCCCCAAAACTGGAAGAAAATCCCCAAAAAGCACGAATCCAACCTCCAAACCACTCTAAACTCACCTGATCTTCTGCAAAACCCACCATCCACTCCCATTTAACTTAACGACAAACGAGAACCCAACGAAACCAAACGGAGACCACAAAACACGTCAAAAAAACCACAAACAAGAACAGGATCACACCCAAAAACGAAAGAAAACCCCCAAAACCATAGATCCACCTAAAAACCACCATAAACCTACCTGACCTTCTCCAAAACCCACAATTTACACTTTTCCACCATGATGACCATGGAAAACACAACAAAACCCAACGGAGACCCCAAAACACGTCAAAAACACCCCAAACAAGAACGGGATCACCCCCAAAACTGGAAGAAAACCTCTCAAAACCATAGATCCACCTCAAAATGACCCTAAACCTACCTGATGTTCTCCAAAACCCACAATTTACACTTTTCCACCATGATGACCAGGGAAAACCCAACGAAACCCAACGGAGACCACAGAACACGTCTAAAACACCCCAAACAAGAACGGGATCACCCCCAAAACTGGAAGAAAACCCCAAACACCAAGTATCCACCCCCAAAGTCCCCCTAAACCTACCTGATGTTCTCCAAAACCCACCATTTATGCATTTCCACCATGATGACAATGGAAAACCCAACAAAACCCAACGGAGACCCCAAAACACTTCAAATACACCCCAGAAAGGAACAGGATCACCCCCAAAAACGAAAGAAAACACCCAATACCATAGATCCACCCCAAAACCACCCTAAACCTACCTGATCTTCTCCAGAACCCACAATTTACACTTTTCCACCACGATGAACAAGGAAAACCCAACAAAACCCAACGGTGATCCCAAAATATGTCAAAAACACCCCAAACAAGAACGGGATCACCCCCAAAACAAGAAGAAAATCCCCAAAAAGCACGGATCCAAACCCCAAAACCACTCTAAACTCACCTGATCTTCTGCAAAACCCACCATCCACTCCCATTTAACTTAACGACCAACGAGAACCCAACGAAACCCAACGGAACCCCAAAACACGTCAAAAACACCCCAAACAAGAACCGGATCACACCCAAAAACGAAAGAAAACCCCCAACACCATAGATCCACCCCCAAACCACCCTAAACCTACCTGATCTTCTCCAAAACCCACAATTTACACTTTTCCACCATGATGACCACGGAAAACCCAACAAAACCCAACGGAGACCCCAAAACACGTCTAAAACACCCCAAAAAAGAACGGGATCAGAAGAAAAAACACCAAAAACTATGAAATTCCCCCCAAAACCACACTAAACTCACATGATCTTCTCCAAAACCCACAATCCGCTCCCATTTACCTTAACGTCAAACGAGAACCCAATGAAAACCAACAAAGACTGCAAAACACGTCAAAAACACCCCAAACAGGAAAGGGAACAACCCCCAAAAAAACAGAAGAAAACCCCAAATACCAAGAATCCACCCCCAAAGTCCCGCCAAACCTACCTGATGTTCTCCAAAACGCGCAACTTACACTTTTCCACCATGATGACCACGGAAAATCAAAAGAAACCCAACGGAGACCCCAAAACACATCAAAATCACCGCAAACACGAACGGGATCACCCAAAAACTGGAAGAAAATCCCCCAAAACCATAGATCCACCCCAAAACCATCCTAAACCTACCTGATGTTCTCCAAAACCCACCATTTATGCATTTCCACCATGATGACCATGGAAAACCCAACAAAACCCAAAGGAGACCCCAAAACACGTCAAAAACACCCCAAACAAAAACCGGATCACCGCTAAAACTGGAAGAAAATCCCCAAAAAGTACGGATCCAACCCCCAAACCACTCTAAACTCACCTGATCTTCTGCAAAACCCACCATCCACTCCCATTTAACTTAAAGACCAACGAAAACCCAGCAAAACCAAACGGAGACCCCAAAACACGTCAAAAACACCGCAAACAAGAACAGGATCACACCCAAAAACGAAAGAAAACCCCCAAAACCATAGATCCACCTCAAAACCACCCTAAACCTACCTGATGTTCTCCAAAACCCACAATTTACACTTTTCCACCATGATGACCAGGGAAAACCCAACGAAACCCAACGGAGACCCCAAAACACGTCTAAAACACCCCAAACAAGAACGGGATCACCCCCAAAACTGGAAGAAAACCCCAAACACCAAGTATCCACCCCCAAAGTCCCCCTAAACCTACCTGATGTTCTCCAAAACCCACCATTTATGCATTTCCACCATGATGACAATGGAAAACCCAACAAAACCCAACGGAGACCCCAAAACACGTCAAATACACCCCAGAAAGGAACAGGATCACCCCCAAAAACGAAAGAAAACACCCCAAACCATAGATCTACCCCAAAACCACCCTAAACCTACCTGATCTTCTCCAGAACCCACAATTTACACTTTTCCACCACGATGAACAAGGAAAACCCAACAAAACCCAACGGAGATCCCAAAATATGTCAAAAACACCCCAAACAAGAACGGGATCACCGCCAAAAGAAGAAGAAAATCCCCAAAAAGCACGGATCCAAACCCCAAAACCACTCTAAACTCACCAGATCTTCTGCAAAACCCACCATCCACTCCCATTTAACTTAACGACCAACGAGAACCCAACGAAACCAAACGGAGACCCCAAAACACATCAAAAACACCCCAAACAAGAACCGGATCACACCCAAAAACGAAAGAAAACCCCCAAAACCATAGATCCACCCCAAAACCACCCTAAAGCTACCTGATCTTCTCCAAAACCCAAAATTGACCCTTTTCCACCACGATGACTTCGGAAAACCCAACGAAACCCAACGGAGACTAGAAAACACGTTAAAAACACCGAAAAAAAGAACGGAACCACCCCCAAACCTAAAAGAAAATTCCCAAAAAGCACGGATCCAATCCCAAAACCACCCTAAACTCACCTGATCTTCTCCAAAACCCACAATCCACTCCCATGTACCTTAATGATGTACAAGAACCAAACGAAACCAAACGGAGACCCCAAAACACGTCAGAAACACCCTAAAAAAGAAGAGGATCACCCCCCAAAACGTAAAAAAAGCCCAAATACCATAGATCCACGCCAAACCACCCTAAAGCTACATGATCTTCTCCAAAATCCACAATTTACCCTTTTCCAACATGATGACCACGCAAAACCCAACGAAACAAAACAGAGACCCCAAAACATGTCAAAAACACCCCAAAAAGGAACAGGATCACCCCCAAAAACGAAAGAAAACCTCCAAAACCATAGATCCACCCCAAATCCACCCTAAACTCACTTGATCTTCTGCAAAACCCACCATCCACTCCCATTTAACTTAACGACCAATGAGAACCCAACGAAACCAAACGGAGACCACAAAACACGTCAAAAACACCACAAACAAGAACAGGATCACACCCAAAAACGAACGAAAACCCCCAAAACCATAGATCCACCTAAAAACCACCATAAACCTACCTGACCTTCTCCAAAACCCACAATTTACACTTTTCCACCATGATGACCATGGAAAACACAACAAAACCGAACGGAGACCCCCAAAAAACGTCAAAAACACCCCAAACAAGAACGGGATCACCCCCAAAATTGGAAGAAAATCCCCAAAAACCACAGATCCAACCCACAAACCACCCTAAACTCACCTGATCTTCTGCAAAACCCACCATCCACTCCCATTTAACTTAACGACCAACGAGAACCCAACGAAACCCAACGGAGACCCCAAAACACGTCAAAAACACCCTAAACAATAACAGGAACATCCCCAAAAAAAGAATAAAGGCCCGAATTCCATAGATCCACCTCAAAACCACCCTAAACCTACCTGAACTTCTCCAAAACCCACAATTGACCCTTTTCCAACATGATGACCACGCAAAACGTAACAAAACACAACAGAGACCCCAAAACACGTCAAAAACACCCCAGAAAGGAACAGGATCACCCCCAAAAACGAAAGAAAACCCCCAAAACCATAGATCCACCCCAAAACCACCCTAAACCTACCTAATCTTCTCCAAAACCCACAATTGACCCTTTTCCACCACGATGAACACGGAAAACCCAACAAAACCCAACGGAGATCCCAAAATATGTCAAAAACACCCCAAACAGGAAAGGGATCAACCCCAAAACAAGAAGAAAATCCCCCAAAAGCACGGATCCAAACCCCAAGACCACTCTAAACTCACCTGATCTTCTGCAAAACCCACAATCCACACCCATGTAAATTAACGACCAACGAGAAGCCATCGAAACCCAACGGAGACCCCAAAACACGTCAAAAACACCCCAAACAAGAACGGCATCACCCCCAAAACTGGAAGAAAACCCCTCAAAACCATAGATCCACCTCAAAACCACCCTAAACCTACCTGATGTTCTCCAAAACCCACCATTTCTGCATTTCCACCATGAAGACCACGGAAAACCCAACAAAACCCAACGGAGATCCCAAAACACGTCAAAAACACCCCAAACAAGAACGGGATCACCGTCAAAACTGGAAGAATATCCCCAAAATGTACGGATCCAACCCCAAACCACTCTAAACTCACCTGATCTTCTGCAAAACCCACCATCCACTCCCATTTAACTTAACGACCAACGAGAACCCAACGAAAGCAAACGGATACCCAAAAACACGTCAAAAACACTCTAAACAAGAACAGGATCACACCCAAAAACGAAAGAAAAGCCCCAACACCATAGATCCAGCCCCAAACCACCCTAAACCTACCTGATCTTCTCCAAAACCCACAATTTACACTTTTCCACCATGATGACCACGGAAAACCCAACAAAACCCAACGGAGACCCTAAAACACGTCTAAAACACCCCAAAAAAGAAAGGGATCAGAAGAAAAAACACCAAAAACTATGAAATTCCCCCCAAAACCACACTAAACTCACATGATCTTCTCCAAAACCCACAATCCGCTCCCATTTACCTTAACGTCAAACGAGAACCCAATGAAAACCAACAAAGACTGCAAAACATGTCAGAAACACCCCAAACAGGAAAGGGATCAACCCCCCAAAAAACAGAAGAAAACCCCAAATACCAAGAATCCACCCCCAAAGTCCCCCCAAACCTACCTGACGTTCTCCAAAACGCGCAACTTACACTTTTCCACCATGATGACCACGGAAAATCAAAAGAAACCCAACGGAGACCCCAAAACACGTCAAAATCACCGCAAACACGAACGGGATCACCCAAAAACTGGAAGAAAATCCCCCAAAACCATAGATCCACCCCAAAACCATCCTAAACCTACCTGATGTTCTCCAAAACCCACCATTTATGCATTTCCACCATGATGACCATGGAAAACCCAACAAAACCCAAAGGAGACCCCAAAACACGTCAAAAACACCCCAAACAAAAACCGGATCACCGCTAAAACTGGAAGAAAATCCCCAAAAAGTACGGATCCAACCCCCAAACCACTCTAAAGACCCTGATCTTCTGCAAAACCCACCATCCACACCCATTTAACTTAAAGACCAACGAGAACCCAGCGAAACCAAACGGAGACCCCAAAACACGTCAAAAACACCGCAAACAAGAACAGGATCACACCCAAAAACGAAAGAAAACCCCCAAAACCATAGATCCACCTCAAAACCACCCTAAACCTACCTGATGTTCTCCAAAACCCACAACTGACCCTTTTCCACCATGATGACCATGGAAAACCAAACGAAACACAACAGAGACCCCAGAAAACGACAAAAACACCCCAAACAAGAACGGGATCACCGTCAAAACTGGAAGAAAATCCCCAAAAAGCACGAATCCAACCTCCAAACCACTCTAAACTCACCTGATCTTCTGCAAAACCCACCATCCACTCCCATTTAACTTAACGACCAACGAGAACCCAACGAAACCAAACGGAGACCCCAAAACACGTCAGAAACACCCTAAAAAAGAAGAGGATCACCCCCCAAAACGTAAAAAAAGCCCAAATACCATAGATCCACGCCAAACCACCCTAAAGCTACATGATCTTCTCCAAAATCCACAATTTACCCTTTTCCAACATGATGACCACGCAAAACCCAACGAAACAAAACAGAGACCCCAAAACATGTCAAAAACACCCCAAAAAGGAACAGGATCACCCCCAAAAACGAAAGAAAACCTCCAAAACCATAGATCCACCCCAAATCAACCCTAAAGCTTCCTGATCTTCTCCAAAACTTACAATTGACCCTTTTCCACCACGATGAACACGGAAAACCCAACGAAAACCAATGGAGACCCCAAAACACGTCTAAAACACCCCAAAAAAGAAAGGGATCAGAAGAAAAAACACCAAAAACTATGAAATTCCCCCCAAAACCACACTAAACTCACATGATCTTCTCCAAAACCCACAATCCGCTCCCATTTACCTTAACGTCAAACGAGAACCCAATGAAACCCAACAAAGACCGCAAAACACGTCAAAAACACCCCAAAAAAGAAAAGGATCACCCCCAAAAAAACAGAAGAAAACCCCAAATACCAAGAATCCACCCCCAAAGTCCCCCCAAACCTACCTGATGTTCTCCAAAACCCGCAACTTACCCTTTTCCAAAATGATGACCACGGAAAAACAAACGAAAACCAACGGAGACACCAAAAAACGTCAAAAACACCCCAAACAAGAACGGCATCATACCCAAAAATGGAAGAAAATCCCCCAAAATCATAGATCCACGCCAAAACCACCCTAAACCTACCTGATGTTCTCCAAAACCCACAATTTATACTTTTCCATCATGATGACCACGGAAAACCGAACAAAACCAAACAGACACCCCAAAAAACGTCAAAAACACCCCAAACAAGAACGGGATCACCCCCAAAACAAGAAGAAAATCCCCAAAAAGTACGGATCCAACCCCCAAACCACTCTAAATTCACCTGATCTTCTGCAAAACCCACCATCCACTCCCATTTAACTTAACGACCAATGAGAACCCAACGAAACCCAACGGAGACCCCAAAACACGTCAAAAACACCCCAAACAAGAACAGGATCATCCCAAAAAAACAGAATAAAGGCCGAATTCCATAGATCCACGCCAAAACCACCCTAAACCTACCTGAACTTCTCCAAAACCCACAATTGATCCTTTTCCAACATGATGACCACGCAAAACCCAACAAAACACAACAGAGACCCCAAAACACGTCAAAAACACCCCAGAAAGGAACAGGATCAACCCCAAAAACGAAAGTAAACCCCCAAAACCATAGATCCACCCCAAAACCACCCTAAACTCACTTGATCTTCTGCAAAACCCACCATCCACTCCCATTTAACTTAACGACCAACGAGAACCCAACGAAAGCAAACGGAGACCACAAAACACGTCAAAAACACCGCAAACAAGAACAGGATCACACCCAAAAACGAACGAAAACCCCCAAAACCATAGATCCACCTCAAAACCACCATAAACCTACCTGATCTTCTCCAAAACCCACAATTTACACTTTTCCACCATGATGACCATGGAAAACACAACAAAACCGAACGGAGACCCCCAAAAAACGTCAAAAACACGCCAAACAAGAACGGGATCACCCCCAAAATTGGAAGAAAATCCCCAAAAACCACAGATCCAACCCACAAACCACCCTAAACTCACCTGATCTTCTGCAAAACCCACCATCCACTCCCATTTAACTTAACGACCAACGAGAACCCAACGAAACCCAACGGAGACCCCAAAACACGTCAAAAACACCCTAAACAAGAACAGGATCATCCCCAAAAAAGGAATAAAGGCCCGAATTCCATAGATCCACGCCAAAACCACCCTAAACCTACCTGAACTTCTCCAAAACCCACAATTGACCCTTTTCCAACATGATGACCACGCAAAACGTAACAAAACACAACAGAGACCCCAAAACACGTCAAAAACACCCCAGAAAGGAACAGGATCAACCCCAAAAACGAAAGAAAACCCCCCAAACCATAGATCCACCCCAAAACCACCCTAAACCTACCTAATCTTCTCCAAAACCCACAATTGACCCTTTTCCACCACGATGAACAAGGAAAACCCAACAAAACCCAACGGAGATCCCAAAATATGTCAAAAACACCCCAAACAGGAAAGGGATCAACCCCAAAACTGGAAGAAAATCCCCCAAAAGCACGGATCCAAACCCCAAGACCACTCTAAACTCACCTGATCTTCTGCAAAACCCACAATCCACACCCATGTAAATTAACGACCAACGAGAAGCCATCGAAACCCAACGGAGACCCCAAATCACGTCAAAAACACCCCAAACAAGAACGGCATCACCCCCAAAACTGGAAGAAAACCCCTCAAAACCATAGATCCACCTCAAAACCACCCTAAACCTACCTGATGTTCTCCAAAACCCACCATTTCTGCATTTCCACCATGATGACCACGGAAAACCCAACAAAACCCAACGGAGATCCCAAAACACGTCAAAAACACCCCAAACAAGAACGGGATCACCGTCAAAACTGGAAGAATATCCCCAAAATGTACGGATCCAACCCCAAACCACTCTAAACTCACCTGATCTTCTGCAAAACCCACCATCCACTCCCATTTAACTTAACGACCAACGAGAACCCAACGAAAGCAAACGGAGACCCCAAAACACGTCAAAAACACTCTAAACAAGAACAGGATCACACCCAAAAACGAAAGAAAACCCCCAACACCATAGATCCAGCCCCAAACCACCCTAAACCTACCTGATCTTCTCCAAAACCCACAATTTACACTTTTCCACCATGATGACCACGGAAAACCCAACAAAACCCAACGGAGACCCTAAAACACGTCTAAAACACCCCAAAAAAGAAAGGGATCAGAAGAAAAAACACCAAAAACTATGAAATTCCCCCCAAAACCACACTAAACTCACATGATCTTCTCCAAAACCCACAATCCGCTCCCATTTACCTTAACGTCAAACGAGAACCCAATGAAAACCAACAAAGACTGCAAAACATGTCAGAAACACCCCAAACAGGAAAGGGATCAACCCCCCAAAAAACAGAAGAAAACCCCAAATACCAAGAATCCACCCCCAAAGTCCCCCCAAACCTACCTGATGTTCTCCAAAACGCGCAACTTACACTTTTCCACCATGATGACCACGGAAAATCAAAAGAAACCCAACGGAGACCCCAAAACACGTCAAAATCACCGCAAACACGAACGGGATCACCCAAAAACTGGAAGAAAATCCCCCAAAACCATAGATCCACCCCAAAACCATCCTAAACCTACCTGATGTTCTCCAAAACCCACCATTTATGCATTTCCACCATGATGACCATGGAAAACCCAACAAAACCCAAAGGAGACCCCAAAACACGTCAAAAACACCCCAAACAAAAACCGGATCACCGCTAAAACTGGAAGAAAATCCCCAAAAAGTACGGATCCAACCCCCAAACCACTCTAAACTCACCTGATCTTCTGCAAAACCCACAATCCACTCCCATTTAACTTAAAGACCAACGAAAACCCAGCAAAACCAAACGGAGACCCCAAAACACGTCAAAAACACCGCAAACAAGAACAGGATCACACCCAAAAACGAAAGAAAACCCCCAAAACCATAGATCCACCTCAAAACCACCCTAAACCTACCTGATGTTCTCCAAAACCCACAATTTACACTTTTCCACCATGATGACCAGGGAAAACCCAACGAAACCCAACGGAGACCCCAAAACACGTCAAAAACACCCCAAACAAGAACGGGATCACCCCCAAAACTGGAAGAAAACCCCAAACACCAAGTATCCACCCCCAAAGTCCCCCTAAACCTACCTGATGTTCTCCAAAACCCACCATTTATGCATTTCCACCATGATGACAATGGAAAACCCAACAAAACCCAACGGAGACCCCAAAACACGTCAAATACACCCCAGAAAGGAACAGGATCACCCCCAAAAACGAAAGAAAACACCCCAAACCATAGATCCACCTCAAAACCACCCTAAACCTACCTGACCTTCTCCAAAACCCACAATTTACACTTTTCCACCACGATGAACAAGGAAAACCCAACAAAACCCAACGGAGATCCCAAAATATGTCAAAAACACCCCAAACAAGAACGGGATCACCGCCAAAAGAAGAAGAAAATCCCCAAAAAGCACGGATCCAAACCCCAAAACCACTCTAAACTCACCAGATCTTCTGCAAAACCCACCATCCACTCCCATTTAACTTAACGACCAACGAGAACCCAACGAAACCAAACGGAGACCCCAAAACACGTCAAAAACACCCCAAACAAGAACCGGATCACACCCAAAAACGAAAGAAAACCCCCAAAACCATAGATCCACCCCAAAACCACCCTAAAGCTACCTGATCTTCTCCAAAACCCAAAATTGACCCTTTTCCACCACGATGACTTCGGAAAACCCAACGAAACCCAACGGAGACTAGAAAACACGTTAAAAACACCGAAAAAAAGAACGGAACCACCCCCAAACCTAAAAGAAAATTCCCAAAAAGCACGGATCCAATCCCAAAACCACCCTAAACTCACCTGATCTTCTCCAAAACCCACAATCCACTCCCATGTACCTTAATGATGTACAAGAACCAAACGAAACCAAACGGAGACCCCAAAACACGTCAGAAACACCCTAAAAAAGAAGAGGATCACCCCCCAAAACGTAAAAAAAGCCCAAATACCATAGATCCACGCCAAACCACCCTAAAGCTACATGATCTTCTCCAAAATCCACAATTCACCCTTTTCCAACATGATGACCACGCAAAACCCAACGAAACAAAACAGAGACCCAAAAACATGTCAAAAACACCCCAAAAAGGAACAGGATCACCCCCAAAAACGAAAGAAAACCTCCAAAACCATAGATCCACCCCAAATCCACCCTAAACTCACTTGATCTTCTGCAAAACCCACCATCCACTCCCATTTAACTTAACGACCAACGAGAACCCAACGAAAGCAAACGGAGACCACAAAACACGTCAAAAACACCACAAACAAGAACAGGATCACACCCAAAAACGAAAGAAAACCCCCAAAACCATAGATCCACCTAAAAACCACCATAAACCTACCTGACCTTCTCCAAAACCCACAATTTACACTTTTCCACCATGATGACCATGGAAAACACAACAAAACCGAACGGAGACCCCCAAAAAACGTCAAAAACACCCCAAACAAGAACGGGATCACCCCCAAAATTGGAAGAAAATCCCCAAAAACCACAGATCCAACCCACAAACCACCCTAAACTCACCTGATCTTCTGCAAAACCCACCATCCACTCCCATTTAACTTAACGACCAACGAGAACCCAACGAAACCCAACGGAGACCCCAAAACACGTCAAAAACACCCTAAACAAGAACAGGAACATCCCCAAAAAAAGAATAAAGGCCCGAATTCCATAGATCCACCTCAAAACCACCCTAAACCTACCTGAACTTCTCCAAAACCCACAATTGACCCTTTTCCAACATGATGACCACGCAAAACGTAACAAAACACAACAGAGACCCCAAAACACGTCAAAAACACCCCAGAAAGGAACAGGATCAACCCCAAAAACGAAAGAAAACCCCCAAAACCATAGATCCACCCCAAAACCACCCTAAACCTACCTAATCTTCTCCAAAACCCACAATTGACCCTTTTCCACCACGATGAACACGGAAAACCCAACAAAACCCAACGGAGATCCCAAAATATGTCAAAAACACCCCAAACAGGAAAGGGATCAACCCCAAAACAAGAAGAAAATCCCCCAAAAGCACGGATCCAAACCCCAAGACCACTCTAAACTCACCTGATCTTCTGCAAAACCCACAATCCACACCCATGTAAATTAACGACCAACGAGAAGCCATCGAAACCCAACGGAGACCCCAAAACACGTCAAAAACACCCCAAACAAGAACGGCATCACCCCCAAAACTGGAAGAAAACCCCTCAAAACCATAGATCCACCTCAAAACCACCCTAAACCTACCTGATGTTCTCCAAAACCCACCATTTCTGCATTTCCACCATGATGACCACGGAAAACCCAACAAAACCCAACGGAGATCCCAAAACACGTCAAAAACACCCCAAACAAGAACGGGATCACCGTCAAAACTGGAAGAATATCCCCAAAATGTACGGATCCAACCCCAAACCACTCTAAACTCACCTGATCTTCTGCAAAACCCACCATCCACTCCCATTTAACTTAA
Organism: Aythya ferina; assembly: GCF_964211825.1. Classification (NCBI taxonomy): domain Eukaryota; kingdom Metazoa; phylum Chordata; class Aves; order Anseriformes; family Anatidae; genus Aythya; species Aythya ferina. The sequence goes on from NW_028180932.1 coordinate 13,483, forward strand.
CGACCAACGAGAACCCAACGAAAGCAAACGGAGACCCCAAAACACGTCAAAAACACTCTAAACAAGAACAGGATCACACCCAAAAACGAAAGAAAACCCCCAACACCATAGATCCAGCCCCAAACCACCCTAAACCTACCTGATCTTCTCCAAAACCCACAATTTACACTTTTCCACCATGATGACCACGGAAAACCCAACAAAACCCAACGGAGACCCTAAAACACGTCTAAAACACCCCAAAAAAGAAAGGGATCAGAAGAAAAAACACCAAAAACTATGAAATTCCCCCCAAAACCACACTAAACTCACATGATCTTCTCCAAAACCCACAATCCGCTCCCATTTACCTTAACGTCAAACGAGAACCCAATGAAAACCAACAAAGACTGCAAAACATGTCAGAAACACCCCAAACAGGAAAGGGATCAACCCCCCAAAAAACAGAAGAAAACCCCAAATACCAAGAATCCACCCCCAAAGTCCCCCCAAACCTACCTGATGTTCTCCAAAACGCGCAACTTACACTTTTCCACCATGATGACCACGGAAAATCAAAAGAAACCCAACGGAGACCCCAAAACACGTCAAAATCACCGCAAACACGAACGGGATCACCCAAAAACTGGAAGAAAATCCCCCAAAACCATAGATCCACCCCAAAACCATCCTAAACCTACCTGATGTTCTCCAAAACCCACCATTTATGCATTTCCACCATGATGACCATGGAAAACCCAACAAAACCCAAAGGAGACCCCAAAACACGTCAAAAACACCCCAAACAAAAACCGGATCACCGCTAAAACTGGAAGAAAATCCCCAAAAAGTACGGATCCAACCCCCAAACCACTCTAAACTCACCTGATCTTCTGCAAAACCCACCATCCACACCCATTTAACTTAAAGACCAACGAGAACCCAGCGAAACCAAACGGAGACCCCAAAACACGTCAAAAACACCGCAAACAAGAACAGGATCACACCCAAAAACGAAAGAAAACCCCCAAAACCATAGATCCACCTCAAAACCACCCTAAACCTACCTGATGTTCTCCAAAACCCACAACTGACCCTTTTCCACCATGATGACCATGGAAAACCAAACGAAACACAACAGAGACCCCAGAAAACGACAAAAACACCCCAAACAAGAACGGGATCACCCCCAAAACTGGAAGAAAATCCCCAAAAAGCACGAATCCAACCTCCAAACCACTCTAAACTCACCTGATCTTCTGCAAAACCCACCATCCACTCCCATTTAACTTAACGACAAACGAGAACCCAACGAAACCAAACGGAGACCACAAAACACGTCAAAAACACCCCAAACAAGAACCGGATCACACCCAAAAACGAAAGAAAACCCCCAAAACCATAGATCCACCTAAAAACCACCATAAACCTACCTGACCTTCTCCAAAACCCACAATTTACACTTTTCCACCATGATGACCATGGAAAACACAACAAAACCCAACGGAGACCCCAAAACACGTCAAAAACACCCCAAACAAGAACGGGATCACCCCCAAAACTGGAAGAAAACCTCTCAAAACCATAGATCCACCTCAAAATGACCCTAAACCTACCTGATGTTCTCCAAAACCCACAATTTACACTTTTCCACCATGATGACCAGGGAAAACCCAACGAAACCCAACGGAGACCACAGAACACGTCTAAAACACCCCAAACAAGAACGGGATCACCCCCAAAACTGGAAGAAAACCCCAAACACCAAGTATCCACCCCCAAAGTCCCCCTAAACCTACCTGATGTTCTCCAAAACCCACCATTTATGCATTTCCACCATGATGACAATGGAAAACCCAACAAAACCCAACGGAGACCCCAAAACACTTCAAATACACCCCAGAAAGGAACAGGATCACCCCCAAAAACGAAAGAAAACACCCAATACCATAGATCCACCCCAAAACCACCCTAAACCTACCTGATCTTCTCCAGAACCCACAATTTACACTTTTCCACCACGATGAACAAGGAAAACCCAACAAAACCCAACGGAGATCCCAAAATATGTCAAAAACACCCCAAACAAGAACGGGATCACCCCCAAAACAAGAAGAAAATCCCCAAAAAGCACGGATCCAAACCCCAAAACCACTCTAAACTCACCTGATCTTCTGCAAAACCCACCATCCACTCCCATTTAACTTAACGACCAACGAGAACCCAACGAAACCCAACGGAACCCCAAAACACGTCAAAAACACCCCAAACAAGAACCGGATCACACCCAAAAACGAAAGAAAACCCCCAACACCATAGATCCACCCCCAAACCACCCTAAACCTACCTGATCTTCTCCAAAACCCACAATTTACACTTTTCCACCATGATGACCACGGAAAACCCAACAAAACCCAACGGAGACCCCAAAACACGTCTAAAACACCCCAAAAAAGAACGGGATCAGAAGAAAAAACACCAAAAACTATGAAATTCCCCCCAAAACCACACTAAACTCACATGATCTTCTCCAAAACCCACAATCCGCTCCCATTTACCTTAACGTCAAACGAGAACCCAATGAAAACCAACAAAGACTGCAAAACACGTCAAAAACACCCCAAACAGGAAAGGGAACAACCCCCAAAAAAACAGAAGAAAACCCCAAATACCAAGAATCCACCCCCAAAGTCCCGCCAAACCTACCTGATGTTCTCCAAAACGCGCAACTTACACTTTTCCACCATGATGACCACGGAAAATCAAAAGAAACCCAACGGAGACCCCAAAACACATCAAAATCACCGCAAACACGAACGGGATCACCCAAAAACTGGAAGAAAATCCCCCAAAACCATAGATCCACCCCAAAACCATCCTAAACCTACCTGATGTTCTCCAAAACCCACCATTTATGCATTTCCACCATGATGACCATGGAAAACCCAACAAAACCCAAAGGAGACCCCAAAACACGTCAAAAACACCCCAAACAAAAACCGGATCACCGCTAAAACTGGAAGAAAATCCCCAAAAAGTACGGATCCAACCCCCAAACCACTCTAAACTCACCTGATCTTCTGCAAAACCCACCATCCACTCCCATTTAACTTAAAGACCAACGAAAACCCAGCAAAACCAAACGGAGACCCCAAAACACGTCAAAAACACCGCAAACAAGAACAGGATCACACCCAAAAACGAAAGAAAACCCCCAAAACCATAGATCCACCTCAAAACCACCCTAAACCTACCTGATGTTCTCCAAAACCCACAATTTACACTTTTCCACCATGATGACCAGGGAAAACCCAACGAAACCCAACGGAGACCCCAAAACACGTCTAAAACACCCCAAACAAGAACGGGATCACCCCCAAAACTGGAAGAAAACCCCAAACACCAAGTATCCACCCCCAAAGTCCCCCTAAACCTACCTGATGTTCTCCAAAACCCACCATTTATGCATTTCCACCATGATGACAATGGAAAACCCAACAAAACCCAACGGAGACCCCAAAACACGTCAAATACACCCCAGAAAGGAACAGGATCACCCCCAAAAACGAAAGAAAACACCCCAAACCATAGATCTACCCCAAAACCACCCTAAACCTACCTGATCTTCTCCAGAACCCACAATTTACACTTTTCCACCACGATGAACAAGGAAAACCCAACAAAACCCAACGGAGATCCCAAAATATGTCAAAAACACCCCAAACAAGAACGGGATCACCGCCAAAAGAAGAAGAAAATCCCCAAAAAGCACGGATCCAAACCCCAAAACCACTCTAAACTCACCAGATCTTCTGCAAAACCCACCATCCACTCCCATTTAACTTAACGACCAACGAGAACCCAACGAAACCAAACGGAGACCCCAAAACACGTCAAAAACACCCCAAACAAGAACCGGATCACACCCAAAAACGAAAGAAAACCCCCAAAACCATAGATCCACCCCAAAACCACCCTAAAGCTACCTGATCTTCTCCAAAACCCACAATTGACCCTTTTCCACCACGAAGACTTCGGAAAACCCAACGAAACCCAACGGAGACTAGAAAACACGTTAAAAACACCGAAAAAAAGAACGGAACCACCCCCAAACCTAAAAGAAAATTCCCAAAAAGCACGGATCCAATCCCAAAACCACCCTAAACTCACCTGATCTTCTCCAAAACCCACAATCCACTCCCATGTACCTTAATGATGTACAAGAACCAAACGAAACCAAACGGAGACCCCAAAACACGTCAGAAACACCCTAAAAAAGAAGAGGATCACCCCCCAAAACGTAAAAAAAGCCCAAATACCATAGATCCACGCCAAACCACCCTAAAGCTACATGATCTTCTCCAAAATCCACAATTTACCCTTTTCCAACATGATGACCACGCAAAACCCAACGAAACAAAACAGAGACCCAAAAACATGTCAAAAACACCCCAAAAAGGAACAGGATCACCCCCAAAAACGAAAGAAAACCTCCAAAACCATAGATCCACCCCAAATCCACCCTAAACTCACTTGATCTTCTGCAAAACCCACCATCCACTCCCATTTAACTTAACGACCAACGAGAACCCAACGAAACCAAACGGAGACCACAAAACACGTCAAAAACACCACAAACAAGAACAGGATCACACCCAAAAACGAACGAAAACCCCCAAAACCATAGATCCACCTAAAAACCACCATAAACCTACCTGACCTTCTCCAAAACCCACAATTTACACTTTTCCACCATGATGACCATGGAAAACACAACAAAACCCAACGGAGACCCCCAAAAAACGTCAAAAACACGCCAAACAAGAACGGGATCACCCCCAAAATTGGAAGAAAATCCCCAAAAACCACAGATCCAACCCACAAACCACCCTAAACTCACCTGATCTTCTGCAAAACCCACCATCCACTCCCATTTAACTTAAAGACCAACGAAAACCCAGCAAAACCAAACGGAGACCCCAAAACACGTCAAAAACACCGCAAACAAGAACAGGATCACACCCAAAAACGAAAGAAAACCCCCAAAACCATAGATCCACCTCAAAACCACCCTAAACCTACCTGATGTTCTCCAAAACCCACAATTTACACTTTTCCACCATGATGACCAGGGAAAACCCAACGAAACCCAACGGAGACCCCAAAACACGTCTAAAACACCCCAAACAAGAACGGGATCACCCCCAAAAATGGAAGAAAACCCCAAACACCAAGTATCCACCCCCAAAGTCCCCCTAAACCTACCTGATGTTCTCCAAAACCCACCATTTATGCATTTCCACCATGATGACAATGGAAAACCCAACAAAACCCAACGGAGACCCCAAAACACGTCAAATACACCCCAGAAAGGAACAGGATCACCCCCAAAAACGAAAGAAAACACCCCAAACCATAGATCCACCCCAAAACCACCCTAAACCTACCTGATCTTCTCCAGAACCCACAATTTACACTTTTCCACCACGATGAACAAGGAAAACCCAACAAAACCCAACGGAGATCCCAAAATATGTCAAAAACACCCCAAACAAGAACGGGATCACCGCCAAAAGAAGAAGAAAATCCCCAAAAAGCACGGATCCAAACCCCAAAACCACTCTAAACTCACCAGATCTTCTGCAAAACCCACCATCCACTCCCATTTAACTTAACGACCAACGAGAACCCAACGAAACCAAACGGAGACCCCAAAACACGTCAAAAACACCCCAAACAAGAACCGGATCACACCCAAAAACGAAAGAAAACCCCCAAAACCATAGATCCACCCCAAAACCACCCTAAAGCTACCTGATCTTCTCCAAAACCCAAAATTGACCCTTTTCCACCACGAAGACTTCGGAAAACCCAACGAAACCCAACGGAGACTAGAAAACACGTTAAAAACACCGAAAAAAAGAACGGAACCACCCCCAAACCTAAAAGAAAATTCCCAAAAAGCACGGATCCAATCCCAAAACCACCCTAAACTCACCTGATCTTCTCCAAAACCCACAATCCACTCCCATGTACCTTAATGATGTACAAGAACCAAACGAAACCAAACGGAGACCCCAAAACACGTCAGAAACACCCTAAAAAAGAAGAGGATCACCCCCCAAAACGTAAAAAAAGCCCAAATACCATAGATCCACGCCAAACCACCCTAAAGCTACATGATCTTCTCCAAAATCCACAATTTACCCTTTTCCAACATGATGACCACGCAAAACCCAACGAAACAAAACAGAGACCCAAAAACATGTCAAAAACACCCCAAAAAGGAACAGGATCACCCCCAAAAACGAAAGAAAACCTCCAAAACCATAGATCCACCCCAAATCCACCCTAAACTCACTTGATCTTCTGCAAAACCCACCATCCACTCCCATTTAACTTAACGACCAACGAGAACCCAACGAAACCAAACGGAGACCACAAAACACGTCAAAAACACCACAAACAAGAACAGGATCACACCCAAAAACGAACGAAAACCCCCAAAACCATAGATCCACCTAAAAACCACCATAAACCTACCTGACCTTCTCCAAAACCCACAATTTACACTTTTCCACCATGATGACCATGGAAAACACAACAAAACCCAACGGAGACCCCCAAAAAACGTCAAAAACACGCCAAACAAGAACGGGATCACCCCCAAAATTGGAAGAAAATCCCCAAAAACCACAGATCCAACCCACAAACCACCCTAAACTCACCTGATCTTCTGCAAAACCCACCATCCACTCCCATTTAACTTAACGACCAACGAGAACCCAACGAAACCCAACGGAGACCCCAAAACACGTCAAAAACACCGCAAACAAGAACAGGATCATCCCCAAAAAAAGAATAAAGGCCCGAATTCCATAGATCCACCTCAAAACCACCCTAAACCTACCTGAACTTCTCCAAAACCCACAATTGACCCTTTTCCAACATGATGACCACGCAAAACGTAACAAAACACAACAGAGACCCCAAAACACGTCAAAAACACCCCAGAAAGGAACAGGATCAACCCCAAAAACGAAAGAAAACCCCCAAAACCATAGATCCACCCCAAAACCACCCTAAACCTACCTAATCTTCTCCAAAACCCACAATTGACCCTTTTCCACCACGATGAACACGGAAAACCCAACAAAACCCAACGGAGATCCCAAAATATGTCAAAAACACCCCAAACAGGAAAGGGATCAACCCCAAAACAAGAAGAAAATCCCCCAAAAGCACGGATCCAAACCCCAAGACCACTCTAAACTCACCTGATCTTCTGCAAAACCCACAATCCACACCCATGTAAATTAACGACCAACGAGAAGCCATCGAAACCCAACGGAGACCCCAAAACACGTCAAAAACACCCCAAACAAGAACGGCATCACCCCCAAAACTGGAAGAAAACCCCTCAAAACCATAGATCCACCTCAAAACCACCCTAAACCTACCTGATGTTCTCCAAAACCCACCATTTCTGCATTTCCACCATGATGACCACGGAAAACCCAACAAAACCCAACGGAGATCCCAAAACACGTCAAAAACACCCCAAACAAGAACGGGATCACCGTCAAAACTGGAAGAATATCCCCAAAATGTACGGATCCAACCCCAAACCACTCTAAACTCACCTGATCTTCTGCAAAACCCACCATCCATTCCCATTTAACTTAACGACCAACGAGAACCCAACGAAAGCAAACGGATACCCAAAAACACGTCAAAAACACTCTAAACAAGAACAGGATCACACCCAAAAACGAAAGAAAAGCCCCAACACCATAGATCCAGCCCCAAACCACCCTAAACCTACCTGATCTTCTCCAAAACCCACAATTTACACTTTTCCACCATGATGACCACGGAAAACCCAACAAAACCCAACGGAGACCCTAAAACACGTCTAAAACACCCCAAAAAAGAAAGGGATCAGAAGAAAAAACACCAAAAACTATGAAATTCCCCCCAAAACCACACTAAACTCACATGATCTTCTCCAAAACCCACAATCCGCTCCCATTTACCTTAACGTCAAACGAGAACCCAATGAAAACCAACAAAGACTGCAAAACATGTCAGAAACACCCCAAACAGGAAAGGGATCAACCCCCCAAAAAACAGAAGAAAACCCCAAATACCAAGAATCCACCCCCAAAGTCCCCCCAAACCTACCTGACGTTCTCCAAAACGCGCAACTTACACTTTTCCACCATGATGACCACGGAAAATCAAAAGAAACCCAACGGAGACCCCAAAACACGTCAAAATCACCCCAAACACGAACGGGATCACCCAAAAACTGGAAGAAAATCCCCCAAAACCATAGATCCACCCCAAAACCATCCTAAACCTACCTGATGTTCTCCAAAACCCACCATTTATGCATTTCCACCATGATGACCATGGAAAACCCAACAAAACCCAAAGGAGACCCCAAAACACGTCAAAAACACCCCAAACAAAAACCGGATCACCGCTAAAACTGGAAGAAAATCCCCAAAAAGTACGGATCCAACCCCCAAACCACTCTAAACTCACCTGATCTTCTGCAAAACCCACCATCCACACCCATTTAACTTAAAGACCAACGAGAACCCAGCGAAACCAAACGGAGACCCCAAAACACGTCAAAAACACCGCAAACAAGAACAGGATCACACCCAAAAACGAAAGAAAACCCCCAAAACCATAGATCCACCTCAAAACCACCCTAAACCTACCTGATGTTCTCCAAAACCCACAACTGACCCTTTTCCACCATGATGACCATGGAAAACCAAACGAAACACAACAGAGACCCCAGAAAACGACAAAAACACCCCAAACAAGAACGGGATCACCGTCAAAACTGGAAGAAAATCTCCAAAAAGCACGAATCCAACCTCCAAACCACTCTAAACTCACCTGATCTTCTGCAAAACCCACCATCCACTCCCATTTACCTTAACAACCAACGAGAACCCAACGAAACCAAACGGAGACCACAAAACACGTCAAAAACACCACAAACAAGAACAGGATCACACCCAAAAACGAAAGAAAACCCCCAAAACCATAGATCCACCTAAAAACCACCATAAAACTACCTGACCTTCTCCAAAACCCACAATTTACACTTTTCCACCATGATGACCATGGAAAACACAACAAAACCCAACGGAGACCCCCAAAAAACGTCAAAAACACGCCAAACAAGAACGGGATCACCCCCAAAATTGGAAGAAAATCCCCAAAAACCACAGATCCAACCCACAAACCACCCTAAACTCACCTGATCTTCTGCAAAACCCACCATCCACTCCCATTTAACTTAACGACCAACGAGAACCCAACGAAACCCAACGGAGACCCCAAAACACGTCAAAAACACCCTAAACAAGAACAGGAACATCCCCAAAAAAAGAATAAAGGCCCGAAATCCATAGATCCACGCCAAAACCACCCTAAACCTACCTGAACTTCTCCAAAACCCACAATTGACCCTTTTCCAACATGATGACCACGCAAAACGTAACAAAACACAACAGAGACCCCAAAACACGTCAAAAACACCCCAGAAAGGAACAGGATCACCCCCAAAAACGAAAGAAAACCCCCAAAACCATAGATCCACCCCAAAACCACCCTAAACCTACCTAATCTTCTCCAAAACCCACAATTGACCCTTTTCCACCACGATGAACACGGAAAACCCAACAAAACCCAACCCTGATTCCAAAATATGTCAAAAACACCCCAAACAGGAAAGGGATCAACCCCAAAACAAGAAGAAAATCCCCCAAAAGCACGGATCCAAACCCCAAGACCACTCTAAACTCACCTGATCTTCTGCAAAACCCACAATCCACACCCATGTAAATTAACGACCAACGAGAAGCCATCGAAACCCAACGGAGACCCCAAAACACGTCAAAAACACCCCAAACAAGAACGGCATCACCCCCAAAACTGGAAGAAAACCCCTCAAAACCATAGATCCACCTCAAAACCACCCTAAACCTACCTGATGTTCTCCAAAACCCACCATTTCTGCATTTCCACCATGATGACCACGGAAAACCCAACAAAACCCAACGGAGATCCCAAAACACGTCAAAAACACCCCAAACAAGAACGGGATCACAGTCAAAACTGGAAGAATATAAACCAAAATGTACGGATCCAACCCCAAACCACTCTAAACTCACCTGATCTTCTGCAAAACCCACCATCCACTCCCACTTAAATTAACGACCAACAAGAAGCCAACGAAACCCAACGGAGACCCCAAAACACGTCAAAAACACCCCAAACAAGAACGGCATCACCCCCAAAACTGGAAGAAAACCCCTCAAAACCATAGATCCACCTCAAAACCACCCTAAACCTACCTGAACTTCTCCAAAACCCACAATTGACCCTTTTCCAACATGATGACCACGCAAAACGTAACAAAACACAACAGAGACCCCAAAACACGTCAAAAACACCCCAGAAAGGAACAGGATCAACCCCCAAAACGAAAGAAAACCCCCAAAACCATAGATCCACCTCAAAACCACCCTAAACCTACCTAATCTTCTCCAAAACCCACAATTGACCCTTTTCCACCACGATGAACACGGAAAACCCAACAAAACCCAACGGAGATCCCAAAATATGTCAAAAACACCCCAAACAGGAAAGGGATCAACCCCAAAACAAGAAGAAAATCCCCCAAAAGCACGGATCCAAACCCCAAGACCACTCTAAACTCACCTGATCTTCTGCAAAACCCACAATCCACACCCATGTAAATTAACGACCAACGAGAAGCCATCGAAACCCAACGGAGACCCCAAAACACGTCAAAAACACCCCAAACAAGAACGGCATCACCCCCAAAACTGGAAGAAAACCCCTCAAAACCATAGATCCACCTCAAAACCACCCTAAACCTACCTGATGTTCTCCAAAACCCACCATTTCTGCATTTCCACCATGATGACCACGGAAAACCCAACAAAACCCAACGGAGATCCCAAAACACGTCAAAAACACCCCAAACAAGAACGGGATCACCGTCAAAACTGGAAGAATATCCCCAAAATGTACGGATCCAACCCCAAACCACTCTAAACTCACCTGATCTTCTGCAAAACCCACCATCCATTCCCATTTAACTTAACGACCAACGAGAACCCAACGAAAGCAAACGGATACCCAAAAACACGTCAAAAACACTCTAAACAAGAACAGGATCACACCCAAAAACGAAAGAAAAGCCCCAACACCATAGATCCAGCCCCAAACCACCCTAAACCTACCTGATCTTCTCCAAAACCCACAATTTACACTTTTCCACCATGATGACCACGGAAAACCCAACAAAACCCAACGGAGACCCTAAAACACGTCTAAAACACCCCAAAAAAGAAAGGGATCAGAAGAAAAAACACCAAAAACTATGAAATTCCCCCCAAAACCACACTAAACTCACATGATCTTCTCCAAAACCCACAATCCGCTCCCATTTACCTTAACGTCAAACGAGAACCCAATGAAAACCAACAAAGACTGCAAAACATGTCAGAAACACCCCAAACAGGAAAGGGATCAACCCCCCAAAAAACAGAAGAAAACCCCAAATACCAAGAATCCACCCCCAAAGTCCCCCCAAACCTACCTGATGTTCTCCAAAACGCGCAACTTACACTTTTCCACCATGATGACCACGGAAAATCAAAAGAAACCCAACGGAGACCCCAAAACACGTCAAAATCACCGCAAACACGAACGGGATCACCCAAAAACTGGAAGAAAATCCCCCAAAACCATAGATCCACCCCAAAACCATCCTAAACCTACCTGATGTTCTCCAAAACCCACCATTTATGCATTTCCACCATGATGACCATGGAAAACCCAACAAAACCCAAAGGAGACCCCAAAACACGTCAAAAACACCCCAAACAAAAACCGGATCACCGCTAAAACTGGAAGAAAATCCCCAAAAAGTACGGATCCAACCCCCAAACCACTCTAAACTCACCTGATCTTCTGCAAAACCCACCATCCACACCCATTTAACTTAAAGACCAACGAGAACCCAGCGAAACCAAACGGAGACCCCAAAACACGTCAAAAACACCGCAAACAAGAACAGGATCACACCCAAAAACGAAAGAAAACCCCCAAAACCATAGATCCACCTCAAAACCACCCTAAACCTACCTGATGTTCTCCAAAACCCACAACTGACCCTTTTCCACCATGATGACCATGGAAAACCAAACGAAACACAACAGAGACCCCAGAAAACGACAAAAACACCCCAAACAAGAACGGGATCACCCCCAAAACAAGAAGAAAATCCCCAAAAAGCACGAATCCAACCTCCAAACCACTCTAAACTCACCTGATCTTCTGCAAAACCCACCATCCACTCCCATTTAACTTAACGACCAACGAGAACCCAACGAAACCAAACGGAGACCACAAAACACGTCAAAAACACCACAAACAAGAACAGGATCACACCCAAAAACGAAAGAAAACCCCCAAAACCATAGATCCACCTAAAAACCACCATAAACCTAACTGATCTTCTCCAAAACCCACAATTTACACTTTTCCACCATGATGACCATGGAAAACACAACAAAACCCAACGGAGACCCCCAAAAAACGTCAAAAACACGCCAAACAAGAACGGGATCACCCCCAAAATTGGAAGAAAATCCCCAAAAACCACAGATCCAACCCACAAACCACCCTAAACTCACCTGATCTTCTGCAAAACCCACCATCCACTCCCATTTAACTTAACGACCAACGAGAACCCAACGAAACCCAACGGAGACCCCAAACCACGTCAAAAACAACGCAAACAAGAACAGGAACATCCCCAAAAAAAGAATAAAGGCCCGAAATCCATAGATCCACGCCAAAACCACCCTAAACCTACCTGAACTTCTCCAAAACCCACAATTGACCCTTTTCCAACATGATGACCACGCAAAACGTAACAAAACACAACAGAGACCCCAAAACACGTCAAAAACACCCCAGAAAGGAACAGGATCACCCCCAAAAACGAAAGAAAACCCCCAAAACCATAGATCCACCCCAAAACCACCCTAAACCTACCTAATCTTCTCCAAAACCCACAATTGACCCTTTTCCACCACGATGAACACGGAAAACCCAACAAAACCCAACCCTGATTCCAAAATATGTCAAAAACACCCCAAACAGGAAAGGGATCAACCCCAAAACAAGAAGAAAATCCCCCAAAAGCACGGATCCAAACCCCAAGACCACTCTAAACTCACCTGATCTTCTGCAAAACCCACAATCCACACCCATGTAAATTAACGACCAACGAGAAGCCATCGAAACCCAACGGAGACCCCAAAACACGTCAAAAACACCCCAAACAAGAACGGCATCACCCCCAAAACTGGAAGAAAACCCCTCAAAACCATAGATCCACCTCAAAACCACCCTAAACCTACCTGATGTTCTCCAAAACCCACCATTTCTGCATTTCCACCATGATGACCACGGAAAACCCAACAAAACCCAACGGAGATCCCAAAACACGTCAAAAACACCCCAAACAAGAACGGGATCACCGTCAAAACTGGAAGAATATAAACCAAAATGTACGGATCCAACCCCAAACCACTCTAAACTCACCTGATCTTCTGCAAAACCCACCATCCACTCCCACTTAAATTAACGACCAACAAGAAGCCAACGAAACCCAACGGAGACCCCAAAACACGTCAAAAACACTCTAAACAAGAACAGGATCACACCCAAAAACGAAAGAAAAGCCCCAACACCATAGATCCAGCCCCAAACCACCCTAAACCTACCTGATCTTCTCCAAAACCCACAATTTACACTTTTCCACCATGATGACCACGGAAAACCCAACAAAACCCAACGGAGACCCTAAAACACGTCTAAAACACCCCAAAAAAGAAAGGGATCAGAAGAAAAAACACCAAAAACTATGAAATTCCCCCCAAAACCACACTAAACTCACATGATCTTCTCCAAAACCCACAATCCGCTCCCATTTACCTTAACGTCAAACGAGAACCCAATGAAAACCAACAAAGACTGCAAAACATGTCAGAAACACCCCAAACAGGAAAGGGATCAACCCCCCAAAAAACAGAAGAAAACCCCAAATACCAAGAATCCACCCCCAAAGTCCCCCCAAACCTACCTGACGTTCTCCAAAACGCGCAACTTACACTTTTCCACCATGATGACCACGGAAAATCAAAAGAAACCCAACGGAGACCCCAAAACACGTCAAAATCACCGCAAACACGAACGGGATCACCCAAAAACTGGAAGAAAATCCCCCAAAACCATAGATCCACCCCAAAACCATCCTAAACCTACCTGATGTTCTCCAAAACCCACCATTTATGCATTTCCACCATGATGACCATGGAAAACCCAACAAAACCCAAAGGAGACCCCAAAACACGTCAAAAACACCCCAAACAAAAACCGGATCACCGCTAAAACTGGAAGAAAATCCCCAAAAAGTACGGATCCAACCCCCAAACCACTCTAAACTCACCTGATCTTCTGCAAAACCCACCATCCACACCCATTTAACTTAAAGACCAACGAGAACCCAGCGAAACCAAACGGAGACCCCAAAACACGTCAAAAACACCGCAAACAAGAACAGGATCACACCCAAAAACGAAAGAAAACCCCCAAAACCATAGATCCACCTCAAAACCACCCTAAACCTACCTGATGTTCTCCAAAACCCACAACTGACCCTTTTCCACCATGATGACCATGGAAAACCAAACGAAACACAACAGAGACCCCAGAAAACGACAAAAACACCCCAAACAAGAACGGGATCACCGTCAAAACTGGAAGAAAATCCCCAAAAAGCACGAATCCAACCTCCAAACCACTCTAAACTCACCTGATCTTCTGCAAAACCCACCATCCACTCCCATTTAACTTAACGACCAACGAGAACCCAACGAAACCAAACGGAGACCCCAAAACACGTCAGAAACACCCTAAAAAAGAAGAGGATCACCCCCCAAAACGTAAAAAAAGCCCAAATACCATAGATCCACGCCAAACCACCCTAAAGCTACATGATCTTCTCCAAAATCCACAATTTACCCTTTTCCAACATGATGACCACGCAAAACCCAACGAAACAAAACAGAGACCCCAAAACATGTCAAAAACACCCCAAAAAGGAACAGGATCACCCCCAAAAACGAAAGAAAACCTCCAAAACCATAGATCCACCCCAAATCAACCCTAAAGCTTCCTGATCTTCTCCAAAACTTACAATTGACCCTTTTCCACCACGATGAACACGGAAAACCCAACGAAAACCAATGGAGACCCCAAAACACGTCTAAAACACCCCAAAAAAGAAAGGGATCAGAAGAAAAAACACCAAAAACTATGAAATTCCCCCCAAAACCACACTAAACTCACATGATCTTCTCCAAAACCCACAATCCGCTCCCATTTACCTTAACGTCAAACGAGAACCCAATGAAACCCAACAAAGACCGCAAAACACGTCAAAAACACCCCAAAAAAGAAAAGGATCACCCCCAAAAAAACAGAAGAAAACCCCAAATACCAAGAATCCACCCCCAAAGTCCCCCCAAACCTACCTGATGTTCTCCAAAACCCGCAACTTACCCTTTTCCAAAATGATGACCACGGAAAAACAAACGAAAACCAACGGAGACACCAAAAAACGTCAAAAACACCCCAAACAAGAACGGCATCATACCCAAAAATGGAAGAAAATCCCCCAAAATCATAGATCCACGCCAAAACCACCCTAAACCTACCTGATGTTCTCCAAAACCCACAATTTATACTTTTCCATCATTATGACCACGGAAAACCGAACAAAACCAAACAGACACCCCAAAAAACGTCAAAAACACCCCAAACAAGAACGGGATCACCCCCAAAACAAGAAGAAAATCCCCAAAAAGTACGGATCCAACCCCCAAACCACTCTAAATTCACCTGATCTTCTGCAAAACCCACCATCCACTCCCATTTAACTTAACGACCAATGAGAACCCAACGAAACCCAACGGAGACCCCAAAACACGTCAAAAACACCGCAAACAAGAACAGGATCATCCCAAAAAAACAGAATAAAGGCCGAATTCCATAGATCCACGCCAAAACCACCCTAAACCTACCTGAACTTCTCCAAAACCCACAATTGATCCTTTTCCAACATGATGACCACGCAAAACCCAACAAAACACAACAGAGACCCCAAAACACGTCAAAAACACCCCAGAAAGGAACAGGATCAACCCCAAAAACGAAAGTAAACCCCCGAAACCATAGATCCACCCCAAAACCACCCTAAACTCACTTGATCTTCTGCAAAACCCACCATCCACTCCCATTTAACTTAACGACCAACGAGAACCCAACGAAAGCAAACGGAGACCACAAAACACGTCAAAAACACCGCAAACAAGAACAGGATCACACCCAAAAACGAACGAAAACCCCCAAAACCATAGATCCACCTCAAAACCACCATAAACCTACCTGATCTTCTCCAAAACCCACAATTTACACTTTTCCACCATGATGACCATGGAAAACACAACAAAACCGAACGGAGACCCCCAAAAAACGTCAAAAACACGCCAAACAAGAACGGGATCACCCCCAAAATTGGAAGAAAATCCCCAAAAACCACAGATCCAACCCACAAACCACCCTAAACTCACCTGATCTTCTGCAAAACCCACCATCCACTCCCATTTAACTTAACGACCAACGAGAACCCAACGAAACCCAACAGAGACCCCAAAACACGTCAAAAACACCCTAAACAAGAGCAGGATCATCCCCAAAAAAGGAATAAAGGCCCGAATTCCATAGATCCACGCCAAAACCACCCTAAACCTACCTGAACTTCTCCAAAACCCACAATTGACCCTTTTCCAACATGATGACCACGCAAAACGTAACAAAACACAACAGAGACCCCAAAACACGTCAAAAACACCCCAGAAAGGAACAGGAATCAACCCCAAAAACGAAAGAAAACCCCCCAAACCATAGATCCACCCCAAAACCACCCTAAACCTACCTAATCTTCTCCAAAACCCACAATTGACACTTTTCCACCACGATGAACAAGGAAAACCCAACAAAACCCAACGGAGATCCCAAAATATGTCAAAAACACCCCAAACAGGAAAGGGATCAACCCCAAAACTGGAAGAAAATCCCCCAAAAGCACGGATCCAAACCCCAAGACCACTCTAAACTCACCTGATCTTCTGCAAAACCCACAATCCACACCCATGTAAATTAACGACCAACGAGAAGCCATCGAAACCCAACGGAGACCCCAAATCACGTCAAAAACACCCCAAACAAGAACGGCATCACCCCCAAAACTGGAAGAAAACCCCTCAAAACCATAGATCCACCTCAAAACCACCCTAAACCTACCTGATGTTCTCCAAAACCCACCATTTCTGCATTTCCACCATGATGACCACGGAAAACCCAACAAAACCCAACGGAGATCCCAAAACACGTCAAAAACACCCCAAACAAGAACGGGATCACCGTCAAAACTGGAAGAATATCCCCAAAATGTACGGATCCAACCCCAAACCACTCTAAACTCACCTGATCTTCTGCAAAACCCACCATCCACTCCCATTTAACTTAACGACCAACGAGAACCCAACGAAAGCAAACGGAGACCCCAAAACACGTCAAAAACACTCTAAACAAGAACAGGATCACACCCAAAAACGAAAGAAAACCCCCAACACCATAGATCCAGCCCCAAACCACCCTAAACCTACCTGATCTTCTCCAAAACCCACAATTTACACTTTTCCACCATGATGACCACGGAAAACCCAACAAAACCCAACGGAGACCCTAAAACACGTCTAAAACACCCCAAAAAAGAAAGGGATCAGAAGAAAAAACACCAAAAACTATGAAATTCCCCCCAAAACCACACTAAACTCACATGATCTTCTCCAAAACCCACAATCCGCTCCCATTTACCTTAACGTCAAACGAGAACCCAATGAAAACCAACAAAGACTGCAAAACATGTCAGAAACACCCCAAACAGGAAAGGGATCAACCCCCAAAAAACAGAAGAAAACCCCAAATACCAAGAATCCACCCCCAAAGTCCCCCCAAACCTACCTGATGTTCTCCAAAACGCGCAACTTACACTTTTCCACCATGATGACCACGGAAAATCAAAAGAAACCCAACGGAGACCCCAAAACACGTCAAAATCACCGCAAACACGAACGGGATCACCCAAAAACTGGAAGAAAATCCCCCAAAACCATAGATCCACCCCAAAACCATCCTAAACCTACCTGATGTTCTCCAAAACCCACCATTTATGCATTTCCACCATGATGACCATGGAAAACCCAACAAAACCCAAAGGAGACCCCAAAACACGTCAAAAACACCCCAAACAAAACCGGATCACCGCTAAAACTGGAAGAAATCCCCAAAAAGTACGGATCCAACCCCCAAACCACTCTAAACTCACCTGATCTTCTGCAAAACCCACCATCCACTCCCATTTAACTTAAAGACCAACGAAAACCCAGCAAAACCAAACGGAGACCCCAAAACACGTCAAAAACACCGCAAACAAGAACAGGATCACACCCAAAAACGAAAGAAAACCCCCAAAACCATAGATCCACCTCAAAACCACCCTAAACCTACCTGATGTTCTCCAAAACCCACAATTTACACTTTTCCACCATGATGACCAGGGAAAACCCAACGAAACCCAACGGAGACCCAAAACACGTCTAAAACACCCCAAACAAGAACGGGATCACCCCCAAAACTGGAAGAAAACCCCAAACACCAAGTATCCACCCCCAAAGTCCCCCTAAACCTACCTGATGTTCTCCAAAACCCACATTTATGCATTTCCACCATGATGACAATGGAAAACCCAACAAAACCCAACGGAGACCCCAAAACACGTCAAATACACCCCAGAAAGGAACAGGATCACCCCCAAAAACGAAAGAAAACACCCCAAACCATAGATCTACCCCAAAACCACCCTAAACCTACCTGATCTTCTCCAGAACCCACAATTTACACTTTTCCACCACGATGAACAAGGAAAACCCAACAAAACCCAACGGAGATCCCAAAATATGTCAAAAACACCCCAAACAAGAACGGGATCACCGCCAAAAGAAGAAGAAAATCCCCAAAAAGCACGGATCCAAACCCCAAAACCACTCTAAACTCACCAGATCTTCTGCAAAACCCACCATCCACTCCCATTTAACTTAACGACCAACGAGAACCCAACGAAACCAAACGGAGACCCCAAAACACGTCAAAAACACCCCAAACAAGAACCGGATCACACCCAAAAACGAAAGAAAACCCCCAAAACCATAGATCCACCCCAAAACCACCCTAAAGCTACCTGATCTTCTCCAAAACCCACAATTGACCCTTTTCCACCACGATGACTTCGGAAAACCCAACGAAACCCAACGGAGACTAGAAAACACGTTAAAAACACCGAAAAAAAGAACGGAACCACCCCCAAACCTAAAAGAAAATTCCCAAAAAGCACGGATCCAATCCCAAAACCACCCTAAACTCACCTGATCTTCTCCAAAACCCACAATCCACTCCCATGTACCTTAATGATGTACAAGAACCAAACGAAACCAAACGGAGACCCCAAAACACGTCAGAAACACCCTAAAAAAGAAGAGGATCACCCCCCAAAACGTAAAAAAAGCCCAAATACCATAGATCCACGCCAAACCACCCTAAAGCTACATGATCTTCTCCAAAATCCACAATTTACCCTTTTCCAACATGATGACCACGCAAAACCCAACGAAACAAAACAGAGACCCAAAAACATGTCAAAAACACCCCAAAAAGGAACAGGATCACCCCCAAAAACGAAAGAAAACCTCCAAAACCATAGATCCACCCCAAAATCCACCCTAAACTCACTTGATCTTCTGCAAAACCCACCATCCACTCCCATTTAACTTAACGACCAACGAGAACCCAACGAAACCAAACGGAGACCACAAAACACGTCAAAAACACCACAAACAAGAACAGGATCACACCCAAAAACGAACGAAAACCCCCAAAACCATAGATCCACCTAAAAACCACCATAAACCTACCTGACCTTCTCCAAAACCCACAATTTACACTTTTCCACCATGATGACCATGGAAAACACAACAAAACCCAACGGAGACCCCCAAAAAACGTCAAAAACACGCCAAACAAG
>NW_028180931.1:0-10000 GCF_964211825.1 Aythya ferina
AGAGCGACGATAAGTAAAGCGAGGAAAAGGAAAGCAAAGCAAAACGAACCCAAATCATCGGGAATCGTGTAATGTCGCTTATCGTCCTAAAAAACCTCACCCAAGCCCGTCCCCAGACGAACAGCAGCAGCGGGACCCACCTGGCGGCTCGCCGGACAGCGGGGGATGAGGAATAGACCATGCTGGCTGGGTGGCCAGGCTTCCTGTCGCCACCCTCCAGCTCCCGGGGGACAGTCGTCGGGCTGCGGGGAGGGAGGCCACGGTGTGCGCCTGAGGCTTTATGCGTTCATAAATACACCGATCGACTCGTCGCCCAAATCGGTGCGACGGTCTGCAAAAGAAGCCTACCTAGCACGGCAAAGCAGAGCTGAGCAATGCAACGCAAAGCAGAGCGAGACAAAGCAAAGCCCTGCTAGGGAAAAGAAAGAGGCAAAAGGAAAAGCAAAGCCAAGCAGGGCAAGAAAAACCAAAGCAGAAGAGGTCCAGGAAAAGAAAAGTGGTGGCACGAATACAAAGTAAAGCAAAGCAAAGCAAGGCAGGGCCGGCTAAAGCAAAACAAAGAAGGGTGGGGAAAAACAAACAAACAAACAAAAAAAAAACTAAGCTAAGGATTTCCTGGGGGGTGGGGGAAAGAAAAGCGGTATCTTGAATACAACGTCAAGCAAAACAAAGCAAGGCAGGGCCAGCAAAAGCAAAACAAAGAAAGGCGAGAAAAACCAAAGCAAAAGAGGTCCAGGAAAAGAAAAGCGGTGTCTTGAATACAACGTCAAGCAAAACAAAGCGAGGCAGGGCCAGCAAAAGCAAAGCAAAGAAGGGCGAGAAAAACCAAAGCAAAGGAGGTCCAGGGAAAGAAAAGCGGTGTCACGAATACAAAGTCAAGCAAAACGCAACAAAGCGAGGCCAGGAAAAGCAAAGCACGGTCAGCAAGAGAAAATCCAAAGTAAAACAGGGCCAGGAAAAGCGAAGCAGTACCTTGAATACAAAGCGAAGCGAAGCAACGCAGGGCCAGGGAAAGCAAAGCAAAGCAAAACGGTGCTGCCAAAACAAAATGCGGAGTTAACTTAGCGTCAGTCGAAATCGCACCCCCCACCCACCCATGAGGTAAAGGGGCCCGTTGCTGGCTTACGGGGAGCTGGGCGTTTGAGAAGGCCAGGGTGTGGCAGCGGCCCCCGGTTGCCTCGGGCCGCCTCTCGCTCTCGCTCTGACGTCAGAGGCTCCTGCTCGGCCGCGAACGGCTCCCCACCTGTGCCACTCAGTTTGGCTGGCTGCCTGGCTGCTTTGCTTTAGCTGCTTATCATTATATAAAATAATAATAATAATAATAATAATAATAATAATAATAATAATAATAATAATGCTATTATTATATACTACTAAAAAGTTATTAGAAATAAAAGTATTAAATAGTAATAGAAATAAATATCATTAAAAAGTAATACAAATAGTAGAAGTAGGAATAATAATAGTCTTCTCCGTCTGTTTCCCCCTTTCGTTTTAGGAATCGAGTAGTTATTGATTGTTGTTCTCAACCCACACCCCTCCCCAGACGAATAGCAACGGAGCCCACCTGCTGGCTCTCCGGACAACGGTGGGCAACAAAATAGACCTGGCCCGGTAGCCAGATCCCTGTCCCTGCCCGCCAGCTGCGAGGGGACAGCTGCCGGGCTGTGGGCCGGCTAACTTTTCTGTGTGTTCAGAAACAAGTTTCATGAACTTCTTTATGCATTCATAAAGACAGCAAAGCTAAGGAAAGGAGCACAGGGAAAAACAAAGCGGTGCCACGAAAGGGAAAGCCAAGGAAAGAAAGCACTTTGAGGCAAAGCAAAGCACAGCGAGGCTAAGAAAGGTCCAGAAGAGCAGAGAAGGGAAAGCAAAGCACTGACAGGAATACGAAGCAAAGAAATAAAAAATAAAGCATGACCGCACGAGTAAAAACGTAGCAGGCTCAGGAAAGAAAAAGCAAAACAAAGCAAAGCAAAGCAAAGCAAAGCAAAGCAAAGCAAAGCAAAGTAGCACAAGGAACAACACAGCATTTCCAGGAGAGAAAAAGCAAAGCAATCTGAGGCAAGAACAGCAGAGGAAAGGAGGTATGGAAAAGCAAAACTGTGCCAGCAAGAGCAAAGCAAAGCAGACCAAGGCAAAACAAAGAGAAGCAGAGTGAATGTAGCGAGCTGGTGGCCAGCCCTCCTTTGGGTTCCAAGTGTCTGTGGGGGGGAGACCGGAGGGCCTCCATTTTGTGTGCAGGTGGCAGCCAGACTTGGACAGTGGCTGGACCCTGATCGCCCCCTCCTCAGCCTTCTTCACAGCTCCTAGTCCACT
The DNA here is from genome assembly GCF_964211825.1 of Aythya ferina. Classification (NCBI taxonomy): domain Eukaryota; kingdom Metazoa; phylum Chordata; class Aves; order Anseriformes; family Anatidae; genus Aythya; species Aythya ferina. The sequence goes on from NW_028180931.1 coordinate 2,320, forward strand.
GTGACAGCCGGCAAGAACCATGTCTTGCTTTAGCTGGTTTTATATATCTATATACATTTTGTTGTTGTTTGTTGTGGATTTCTTCCACCGTAGTTGTGGGAATCATGTAGTTACTTATTCTCGTTGAAATTGTCACTGAACACTACCACCACACGAGCAGCAGTTAGGGGTCCCCTGGCGGCTCGCCGCATGGCTGGGGACAAAGAATGGACCTTGTTGGTTGGCCGGGCCTGCTGCCCCCACAATCCGGTTCCGAGGGGACAGTGGCTGGGCTGCGGGGAGGCCAAGTTCTGTGTCTGACGGTTTATGCGTTCAGAAATTTACCAACCGACTCAGCAGCAAAATCAGTGAGACGGTCTCCAAAAGAAGCCTAGCACGGCACAGGAGAGCAGAGCAATGCGGATAAAAGCTGAGCAAGACAGAGTAAAACCCTGCTAAGGAAAAGCCCTGCTAGGCATAGGGAAAAGCAGTGACAACCAGGGCCTGCAAAAGGAAAGCACGGCCTGTAAAAACACATCAGATAGGTCCAAAAGGAAAACAAAAGAATGTAATGAACATTTAAAGAAAAATAAATAAATAAATAAATAATAATGATAATAAAAGAAATAGATGCAAAGCATGTCCAGAAAAGGCAAAACATAGCAAGGCGAGGCAGAGCAGAGCGAAGCTAAACAAAGGCAAGCACGGCCCTATAAAGCAAAACAAAGCACGGCCAGGGAAGGCAAAGCTGAGCAAAGGAAAGTAGCACCAGGAAAAGCAAAGCAGTGCCAGGAAAGAGAAAGAAGTGAAAATAAATAAATAAATAAATAAATAAATAAATAAATAAAAACAAAACAAAAAAAAAATCAGCAATAAAAAGCACAACAAAGCGAAAAAGTTCAAGGTAAGGCAAATCAGAGCAGGGTTAAGAGAAGCTAAGCAGAGCAGAGAAGGAAAAGCAAAGCAATGCCAGGAATACAAAGCAAAGCAAAGCAAAGCAAAGCAAAGCATGGCCAGGCAAGGCAAAGCAGAACAAAAGAAAGTAGCAAAAGGAAAAGCAAAGCAGTGCCAGGAATACAAAGTAAAGCAAAACAAAGGTAAGCATGGCCTGAAAATGGAAGTGAGAGCAGGAGCAGGTGAAGGCAAAAGAGAGCAAAGCAAAGGTAAAAAAAGGCAAGCGTGGCCCCGTAAAGCAAAACAAAGCACGGCCAAGGAAGGCAAAGCTGAACAAAGGAAAGTAGCACCAGGAAAAGCAAAGCATAACCAGGGAAGACAAAGCAAACAAAGGAAAGCAAGGCAGTTTGAGGCGAGGCAAGGCAAAGCACAGCACGGGTAGGAAAAGCAAAGCAGTGCCAGGTCTGTAAACCAAAGGTAAACCAAGGAAAGCATGGCCAGGGAAGGGAAGGCTGAGCAAGTCAAAGCAGAGCAAGGGAACGTAGCACAAAGAAAAGCAAAGCATTGCCAGGAAAGAAACAGCAAAAGAATCTGAGGCAAAGCAAAGCAAAGCCGGGGCAAGAACAGCAGAGGAAAGGAGGTATGGGAAAGCAAAACTGTGCCAGCAAGAGCAAAGCAAAGCGGAGCAAGGCAAAACAAAGAGAAGCAAAGAAAACGTAGCGAGCTGGCGGCCAGCCCTCCTTTGGGTTCCAAGTGTCTGTGGGGGGGAGACCGGAGGGCCTCCATTTTGTGTACAGGTGGCAGCCAGACTTGGACAGTGGCCGGACCCTGATCGCCGCCTCCTCAGCCTTCTTCACAGCTCCTAGTCCACTGTGACAGCCGGCAAGAACCATGACTTGCTTTAGCTGGTTTTATATCTATATACATTTTGTTGTTGTTTGTTGTGGATTTCTTTCACCGTAGTTGTGGGAATCATGTAGTTACTTATTCTCGTTGAAATTGTCACTGAACACTACCACCACACGAGCAGCAGTTAGGGGTCCCCTGGCGGCTCGCCGCATGGCTGGGGACAAAGAATGAACCATGTCGGGCGGCCGGGCCGGCTGCCCCCACAATCCGGTTCCGAGGGGACAGTGGCTGGGCTTCGGGGAGGCCAAGTTCTGTGTCTGACGGTTTATGCGTTCAGAAATTTACCAACCGACTCAGCAGCAAAATCAGTGAGACAGTCTCCAAAGGAAGCCTAGCACGGCACAGGAGAGCAGAGCAATGCGGATGAAAGCTGAGCGAGACAAAGCAAAGCCCTGCTAGGGAAAAGACCTAGCGGCCTAAGGAAAAGCAATGACAAGCACGGCCTAGAAAAGCAAAGCACGGCCAGAGAAAACACAAGAAAAAGATATAAAAGGAAAACATAAAGCATGGATTGAACATCAAATAAATAAAAAATAATAATAATAAAAAAAAAAAAAATGCAAAGCATGACCAGGAAAGGCATAGCATAGCAGAACAAAATAGAGGAAAGCAAAGGCAAACAAAGGAAAGCATGGCCCCGTAAAGCAAAAAAAAAAAGCAAGGCCAGGGAGGGCAAAGCTGAGCAAAGGAAAGTAACACCAGGTAAAGCAAAGCATAACGAGGGAAGACAAAGCAAGCAAAGGACAGCAAAGCAGTCTGAGGCAAGGCAAAGCACAGCATGGTTTGGAAAAGCAATGCAGTGCCAGGTCTGTAAACCAAAGGTAAACCAAGGAAAGCATGGCCAGGGAAGGGAAAGCTGAGCAAGTCAAAGCAGAGCAAGGGAACGTAGCACAAGGAAAAGCAAAGCATTGCCAGGAAAGCAAAAGCAAAGCAGTCTGAGGCAAAGCTGGGGCAAGAACAGCAGAGGAAAGGAGGTATGGGAAAGCAAAACTGTGCCAGCAAGAGCAAAGCAAAGCGGAGTACGGCAAAACAGAGAGAAGCAAAGCAAACGTAAGGAGCTTGCGGCTAGCCCAGTAAAACCAGTGGGACAGTCTCTAAAAGAAACCTAGCACAGCACAGGAGAGCAGAGCAATGCGGATAAAAGCTGAGCAAGACAGAGTAAAACCCTGCTAAGAAAAAGACCTAGCGGCATAAGGAAAAGCAGTGACAACCAGGGCCTGCAAAAGGAAAGCACGGCCTGTAAAAACACATCAGATAGGTCCAAAAGAAAAACAAAAGAATGTAATGAACATTTAAATTAAAAAAAAAAAAAAAGGAAAAATAATGAGAACAAAAAAAAAAATAGATGCAAAGCATGTCCAGAAAAGGCAAAACATAGCAAGGCAAAGCAGAGCAGAGCGAAGCTAAACAAAGGCAAGCATGGCCCCATAAAGCAAAACAAAGCATGGCCAGGGAAGGCAAAGCTGAGCAAAGGAAAGTAGCACCAGGAAAAGCAAAGCATAACTAGGAAAGATAAAGCAAACAAAGGAAAGCAAAGCAGTTTGAGGCGAGGCAAGGCAAAGCACAGCACGGGTAGGAAAAGCAAAGCAGTGCCAGGTCTATAAAGCAAAGCTAAACCAAGGAAAGCATGGCCTGATAAAGCAAAACAAAGCAAGGCCAGGGAAGGCAAAGCACAGGAAGGCAAAGCAGAGCAAAGGAAAGTAGTACCAGGAAATGCAAAGCAGTGCTGGTAAAGAGAAAGAAAAAAAAATATTAATGAAAAAAAAATAAAAACAAACAAACAATCAAAAAATAAATAAAACCACAACAAAGCGAAAAAGTTCAAGGTAAGGCAAATCAGAGCAGGGTTAAGAGAAGCTAAGCAGAGCAGAGAAGGAAAAGCAAAGCAATGCCAGGAATACAAAGCAAAGCAAAGCAAAGCATGGCCAGGCAAGGCAAAGCAGAACAAAAGAAAGTAGCAAAAGGAAAAGCAAAGCAGTGCCAGGAATACAAAGTAAAGCAAAACAAAGGTAAGCATGGCCGGAAACTGGAAGTGAGAGCAGGAGCAAGTGAGGCAAAAGAGAGCAAGGCAAAGGTAAAAAAAGGCAAGCGTGGCCCCGTAAAGCAAAACAAAGCACAGCCAAGGAAGGCAAAGCTGAGCAAAGGAAAGTAGCACCAGGAAAAGCAAAGCATAACTAGGAAAGATAAAGCAAACAAAGGAAAGCAAGGCAGTTTGAGGCGAGGCAAGGCAAAGCACAGCACGGGTAGGAAAAGCAAAGCAGTGCCAGGTCTGTAAACCAAAGGTAAACCAAGGAAAGCATGGCCAGGGAAGGGAAGGCTGAGCAAGTCAAAGCAGAGCAAGGGAACGTAGCACAAAGAAAAGCAAAGCATTGCCAGGAAAGAAACAGCAAAAGAATCTGAGGCAAAGCAAAGCAAAGCCGGGGCAAGAACAGCAGAGGAAAGGAGGTATGGGAAAGCAAAACTGTGCCAGCAAGAGCAAAGCAAAGCGGAGCAAGGCAAAACAAAGAGAAGCAAAGAAAATGTAGCGAGCTGGTGGCCAGCCCTCCTTTGGGTTCCAAGTGTCTGTGGGGGGGAGACCGGAGGGCCTCCATTTTGTGTACAGGTGGCAGCCAGATTTGGACAGTGGCCGGACCCTGATCGCCCCCTCCTCAGCCTTCTTCACAGCTCCTAGTCCACTGTGACAGCCGGCAAGAACCATGTCTTGCTTTAGCTGGTTTTATATCTATATACATTTTGTTGTTGTTTGTTGTGGATTTCTTTCACCGTAGTTGTGGGAATCATGTAGTTACTTACTGTCTCTGAGAACCTCACACACACAACTAGCAGCGTGGCCCACCTGGCGGCTCGCCGCATGGCTAGGGACAAAGTATGGACCATGTCGGGCGGCCAGGCCTAGTGCCCCCACGCGCTGGGTCCGAGGGGACAGTGGCTGGGCTGCGGGGAGGCCAAGTTCTGTGTCTGACGGTTTATGCGTTCAGAAATTTACCAACCGACTCAGCAGCAAAATCAGTGAGACGGTCTCCAAAGGAAGCCTAGCACGGCACAGGAGAGCAGAGCAATGCGGATGAAAGCTGAGCGAGACAAAGCAAAGCCCTGCTAGGGAAAAGACCTAGCGGCCTAAGGAAAAGCAATGACAAGCACGGCCTAGAAAAGCAAAGCACGGCCAGAGAAAACACAAGAAAAAGATATAAAAGGAAAACATAAAGCATGGATTGAACATCAAATAAATAAAAAATAATAATAATAAAAAAAAAAAATGCAAAGCATGACCAGGAAAGGCATAGCATAGCAGAACAAAATAGAGGAAAGCAAAGGCAAACAAAGGAAAGCATGGCCCCGTAAAGCAAAAAAAAAAAAAAGCAAGGCCAGGGAGGGCAAAGCTGAGCAAAGGAAAGTAACACCAGGTAAAGCAAAGCATAACGAGGGAAGACAAAGCAAGCAAAGGACAGCAAAGCAGTCTGAGGCAAGGCAAAGCACAGCATGGTTTGGAAAAGCAATGCAGTGCCAGGTCTGTAAACCAAAGGTAAACCAAGGAAAGCATGGCCAGGGAAGGGAAAGCTGAGCAAGTCAAAGCAGAGCAAGGGAACGTAGCACAAGGAAAAGCAAAGCATTGCCAGGAAAGCAAAAGCAAAGCAGTCTGAGGCAAAGCTGGGGCAAGAACAGCAGAGGAAAGGAGGTATGGGAAAGCAAAACTGTGCCAGCAAGAGCAAAGCAAAGCGGAGTACGGCAAAACAGAGAGAAGCAAAGCAAACGTAAGGAGCTTGCGGCTAGCCCAGTAAAACCAGTGGGACAGTCTCTAAAAGAAACCTAGCACAGCACAGGAGAGCAGAGCAATGCGGATGAAAGCTGAGCGAGACAAAGCAAAGCCCTGCTAGGGAAAAGACCTAGCGGCCTAAGGAAAAGCAATGACAAGCAAGGCCTGGAAAACAAAGCACGGCCAGAGAAAACACAAGAAAAAGATATAAAAGGAAAACATAAAGCATGGAATGAACATCAAATAAATAAAAAAATAATAATAATAATAAAAAAATGCAAAGCATGACCAGGAAAGGCATAGCATAGCAGAACAAAGTAGAGGAAAGCAAAGGCAAACAAAGGAAAGCATGGCCCCGTAAAGCAAAAAAAAAAAAAAAGCAAGGCCAGGGAGGGCAAAGCTGAGCAAAGGAAAGTAACACCAGGTAAAGCAAAGCATAACGAGGGAAGACAAAGCAAGCAAAGGACAGCAAAGCAGTCTGAGGCAAGGCAAAGCACAGCATGGTTTGGAAAAGCAATGCAGTGCCAGGTCTGTAAACCAAAGGTAAACCAAGGAAAGCATGGCCTGATAAAGCAAAACAAAGCAAGGCCAGGGAAGGCAAAGCACAGGAAGGCAAAGCAGAGCAAAGGAAAGTAGTACCAGGAAATGCAAAGCAGTGCTGGTAAAGAGAAAGAAAAGAAATATTAATGAGAAAAAAATAAAAACAAACAAACAATCAAAAAATAAATAAAACCACAACAAAGCGAAAAAGTTCAAGGTAAGGCAAATCAGAGCAGGGTTAAGAGAAGCTAAGCAGAGCAGAGAAGGAAAAGCAAAGCAATGCCAGGAATACAAAGCTAGGCAAAGGAAAACATGGCCAGGCAAGGCAAAGCAGAACAAAAGAAAGTAGCAAAAGGAAAAGCAAAGCAGTGCCAGGAATACAAAGTAAAGCAAAACAAAGGTAAGCATGGCCTGAAAATGGAAGTGAGAGCAGGAGCAGGTGAGGCAAAAGAGAGCAAGGCAAAGGTAAAAAAAGGCAAGCGTGGCCCCGTAAAGCAAAACAAAGCACGGCCAAGGAAGGCAAAGCTGAGCAAAGGAAAGTAGCACCAGGAAAAGCAAAGCATAACCAGGGAGGACAAAGCAAACAAAGGAAAGCAAAGCACTTTGAGGCAAGGCAAAGCACAGCACGGGTAGGAAAAGGAAAGCAGTGCCAGGTCTATAAAGCAAAGCTAAACCAAGGAAAGCATGGCCTGATAAAGCAAAGGAAAGCATGGCCAGGGAAGGCAAAGCAGAGCAAGGAAAAGCAAAGCAAAGGAAAGTAGCACAAGGAAATGCAAAGTATTTTCAGGAGAGAAAGAGCAAAACACTCTGAGGCAAAGCAGGGGCAAGAACAGCAGAGGAAAGGAGGTATGGAAAAGCAAAACCGTGCCAGCAAGAGCAAAGCAAAGCAGAGCAAAGCAAAACAGAGAGAAGCAAAGCAAACGTAGCGAGCTGGCGGCCAGCCCTCCTTTGGGTTCCAAGTGCCTGTTGGGGGGAGACCGGAGGGCCCTCATGTTGTGTGCAGGTGGCAGCCAGACTTGGGCAGTGGCTGTACCCTGATCGCCCTCTCCCCAGCCTCCTTCACATCTCCTGGTCCACCGTGACGTTGGGCAAGAACCATGTCTTGCTTTAGCTGTTTATTTCTTTATTGTTGCCTTTCTTCCAGCGTAGTTGTGGGAATCATGTTGTTACTCCCAAAAAAGACCGTGCTGGGTGTGCAGGCCTGCTGCCCCCTCGTGCCAGTTCCGAGGGAGCGGTCGCTGGGCTGCGGGGAGGCCAAGTTCTGTGTCTGACGGTTTATGCGTTCGTAATTATAGCGATCGACTCGGCATCAAAACCCGCGGGACGGTCTCCGAGAGGAGCCCAGCACGGCACAGGAGAGCAGAGCAATGCGGATGAAAGCCGAGCAAGGCAAGGCAGAGCCCTGCTAGGGAAAGGACGGCGGGGTTGGTTCCCGGCCGGCAGGTGTTCCCCGCCTCGGGGCGCCGCGGGCGCCTCGTCTAAGCGCTGCGGACAGCAGCCGCCAGGTCTACCCGGGCGCGGTCGCCATGTTTGCTTAGGCGGCGGCGACCTGTAGGGGTCGCTGCAGGTCCGGCCGCGAGAACGGCGTCGGGGTCTGCCCGGCAG
>NW_028180931.1:22500-33769 GCF_964211825.1 Aythya ferina
ACGACCCTCCACAACACACACACACACACACACACACACACACACACCCCCCCTCCCCGATTGCTGGATAGACCTGGCGGCCCTTCGGGGGGCGGCATTTTCCGGCGAATGGTAGACCTGGCGGTCCGTCGGAGCGAAGCGTGCCTCCGCCTCCCCGGCTACGCTCTGCACGGCAGTCCGAGGGACGCTCGCGCCTCTGTCCCGCTTACAGCCGGCACACGGGCTCGCCTGCTCGCCAACGGGCTGTGCCGCTTCGGCTCCTCGCCTTGACGCCACGCTACGCCTGGCGGATCGGGGCTGGGAGGGGAAGGGGGAGGAAGAGGGGAGGGGATTCACCTGTCCACTTCAGCACGACGAGGACCGTAGAGCTGGCGGCCGTCAGCTAACGGCGGCTGCCTACGCGCTTTTCTGGAGCCCTTCGCTTTCTTCCCCCGCCCTTCTTTTTGCTTCCCTTCTGCTTTCTCATTCCTTTCTTCATCGATTCGTTGGCTGAACGATCGATCCATCGATTCCTTGATTCATTCACTCACTCATTCATGCACTCATGCACTCACTCACTCATTCATTCATTCATTCATTCATTCATTCATTCATTCATTCATTCATTCACAAATACACGTCTTCTCGTTCCCTCCCTTCCCCCCTTCTCCCCGTTGCCACGCCGCTCTTCCCCAGCAGCCGGCCGAGAAGCAGGGCAGAGCTCAAGATCGCCGCGAGGCCGGTCCCAGGCGACCCTGCAGATGGGCCTTTTCCCGTAGGACGGTAGACCTGGCGGCCCGACCGAGGCCGGTCCCAAGCGCCCCCTGCAGACGGGCACCTTTTTCCCGTAGGATGGTAGACCTGGCGGCCTGTCCCATGCCCCTCGGAGGTGCCCGTGCATTTCCCCGTTGTTGGGTAGACCTTGCGGCCCGGCCGAGGCCGCTCCCGAGCGCCCCCGGCAGACGTGCTTCCCCACGCTCCCCCCCCCCCCCGATGGCTGGGTAGACCTGGCGGCTCTTCGGGGGGCGGCATTTTCCGGCGAATGGTAGACCTGGCGGTCCGTCGGAGCGAAGCGTGCCTCCGCCTCCCCGGCTACGCTCTGCACGGCAGTCCGAGGGACGCTCGCGCCTCTGTCCCGCTTACAGCCGGCACACGGGCTCGCCTGCTCGCCAACGGGCTGTGCCGCTTCGGCTCCTCGTCTTGACGCCACGCTACGCCTGGCGGATCGGGGCTGGGAGGGGAAGGGGGAGGAAGAGGGGAGGGGATTCACCTGTCCACTTCAGCACGACGAGGACCGTAGAGCTGGCGGCCGTCAGCTAACGGCGGCTGCCTACGCGCTTTTCTGGAGCCCTTCGCTTTCTTCCCCCGCCCTTCTTTTTGCTTCCCTTCTGCTTTCTCATTCCTTTCTTCATCGATTCGTTGGCTGAACGATCGATCCATCGATTCCTTGATTCATTCACTCACTCATTCATGCACTCATGCACTCACTCATTCATTCATTCATTCATTCATTCATTCATTCATTCATTCATTCATTCATTCACAAATACACGTCTTCTCGTTCCCTCCCTTCCCCCCTTCTCCCCGTTGCCACGCCGCTCTTCCCCAGCAGCCGGCCGAGAAGCAGGGCAGAGCTCAAGATCGCCGCGAGGCGGGGAAGCGCCGTGTAGACGGACGGGGCTGCGGGCGGCGGACAGCCTCTGCCCTCGCGAGCCCGCGAGCCCGAGCCGAAGCGCAAGCCCGAAGCCGACTCCGAGCCCGATCCGCCCCGGCCGCGGAGCCGAGCGTCGCAGGAGGCGAGGCAGCTCCCGCCTGCCCGCCTTTGCGGGGGGCCCCGGACGGGGCCCGCCCGGGGAGAAAAACGCTGGAGGCGAGCGCGAGCTCGTCGCTCTGCTCCCTCCCGCGCCATCTAGCTGCCCGCCGGCCGGGACACGGGCTCGGCGGGAGCCTGACGACCAGCCGGCTTGAAGCTCCGTGCCCGGAATAATGCGGACCCCTCTCGCCTACGTGTGGCGCCGGCTTCCCGCCGAGCGGAGCGGAGCGGAGCGGCCGGCGACGAGCTAGGAGGATTGCCCCTCCCGCCGCCCCCCCGCCCGACGGCTCGGCGGGGCTGCGGCGCGACGGGCGGGGGAGAGGGGGGGAGACGAGCCGGCGCCGCTCGAGAAGCCGAGAGCGCGGCCGCGCGCGGCCCCTGGCTGCATCGGGCTGCCGCTCGCTCTGCCGTCAGGGGCTCTGGCTCGCCTGCGAGCCACCCGTGCGACTCTGCGTGGCTGGGCGTGTGTCACTGCACTCAGCGATCCGTGCGAAACGAGGCGAAGCGAAGGCGCGCAACGGAAAGGCGGAGCGCCGCCAGCCAAAGCCAGGCCAAGCGGCGCCGGCAAAAGCAAAGCGAAGCGGAGGAGGAACGGCAAAGCGGAGCGAGGCGGAGCAGACGAAGGAAAAGCAAACGAGTGCCACGAACGCGACGCCAAGCAAAACTCAGCGCTTCCACGAAAAGCAAAGCGAAGCAGGGCCGGCAAAAGCAAAGCAAAGGGGAGCAACTGGCGGCCGGTCTGCCGCGGGCTCCGAGTGGCTCTGGCGGCGGGTAGACGTGGCGGCCGGAGTCTGAGAGCGAACGCTTTCTCCGCACGCTTTGTACGACCTCTCGTCTCCCCGCCGACAAGCGGGACCCGTGCTTTCTTGTTGCTGCTGCTGCTGCTGCTGCTGCTTGTGTTTGTTTTTCTTTTTCCCCTTTTTCTTTTTAAAAGCGTGAACGATTCGAATGAATGGCGCCTCCCAGCCGTTCCCCTGCACGCGAGAGGCGTGTGGATAGACCTGGCGGGCCGCCGGAGGGAAGCGTGCGGGCACGCGCCCGTCTGTGCATGCGTGCGTGTGGCCGTGTAGACGAGGCAGCCGGGCCGCTCTCTAGCAGTGGCCGTGACGCCGGGGTAGACCTGACGGCTCCACGAGGCGGGAGGGGGCGGGGGGACAGAGCTGGGAGGAGGGAGAAGTAGACCTGGTGGCTCCACGGGGCGGGAGGGGGCGGGGGGACAGCGGGGAGGAGGAGGGAGAAGTAGACCTGGTGGCTCCACGGGGCGGGAGGGGGCGGGGGGGAGAGAGCGGGGAGGAGGAGGGAGAAGTAGACCTGGTGGCTCCACGGGGCGGGAGGGGGCGGGGGGGAGAGAGCGGGGAGGAGGGAGAAGTAGACCTGGTCGCTCCACGGGGCCCGGAGGGTGGGAGGGACGGGTAGACGTGGCGGCCTGCATCTGACAGCGGCCGTCTACGCACTTCAATGGCCGCCTCCGCCCCCTCCCCACTTCTCCCTCCCTCCCTCTCCTCCGCCCTTTGCAGCCTTTGCAGTGGACGGGGCGGGGCGGGGCGCCGGCGCCGGTCGGGAAGGCGAGGGCGCGGCCCCGGACCCCGGCTGCTTCGGGCCGCAGCTCGCTCTGACGTCAGAGGCTCTTGCTCGGCCGCCAGAGGCTCGCCACCTGTGCCGCGCAGTGCGGCTGACTGCCTGGCCGCTTTGCTTGAGCCGCTTTGCAAAATAACTACTCTTATCTTTACGTTTATTATTAGTTAGTTCTGTTGCCTGTTTTCCGCTGTAGCTTCAGGAATCGTGTCATTCCTTACCGTCTTTCAAAACCTCCCCCACCCCCCTAGTCCTCAGCTCCCCCTCCCCTCCCCCCCCCCCCCCCCCCCCCCAGCCTCCTCAGGCAAACGGCAGTTGAGCTCAGGTGGCGGCTCCCCAGTCAGCGGGGGTCCTGGAATAGACTTGGCTGGGTGGCCGACCCCCGCACCCCCACCTGCCAGCTGCGAAGGGACGGTTGGCGGGCTGTGGGGAGGCCGAAGTAGGTGACCCAGCGTTCCTGTGTGTGTAAACGCATCAAAAGAGCAAAAAACAAAGCGGAGTAGGAACGGCAAAGCAGAGCAAAGAAAAGGAAATCGGTGCCGGGAATACAAACCAAAACCCCCCAGAAAGATGCAGCTCTAAGGAAAGCATGTCGAAGCAGGTGCGGGAAAAGCAAAGCGGGGAAGAGCGACGATAAGTAAAGCGAGGAAAAGGAAAGCAAAGCAAAACGAACCCAAATCATCGGGAATCGTGTAATGTCGCTTATCGTCCTAAAAAACCTCACCCAAGCCCGTCCCCAGACGAACAGCAGCAGCGGGACCCACCTGGCGGCTCGCCGGACAGCGGGGGATGAGGAATAGACCATGCTGGCTGGGTGGCCAGGCTTCCTGTCGCCACCCTCCAGCTCCCGGGGGACAGTCGTCGGGCTGCGGGGAGGGAGGCCACGGTGTGCGCCTGAGGCTTTATGCGTTCATAAATACACCGATCGACTCGTCGCCCAAATCGGTGCGACGGTCTGCAAAAGAAGCCTACCTAGCACGGCAAAGCAGAGCTGAGCAATGCAACGCAAAGCAGAGCGAGACAAAGCAAAGCCCTGCTAGGGAAAAGAAAGAGGCAAAAGGAAAAGCAAAGCCAAGCAGGGCAAGAAAAACCAAAGCAGAAGAGGTCCAGGAAAAGAAAAGTGGTGGCACGAATACAAAGTAAAGCAAAGCAAAGCAAGGCAGGGCCGGCTAAAGCAAAACAAAGAAGGGTGGGGAAAAACAAACAAACAAACAAAAAAAAAACTAAGCTAAGGATTTCCTGGGGGGTGGGGGAAAGAAAAGCGGTATCTTGAATACAACGTCAAGCAAAACAAAGCAAGGCAGGGCCAGCAAAAGCAAAACAAAGAAAGGCGAGAAAAACCAAAGCAAAAGAGGTCCAGGAAAAGAAAAGCGGTGTCTTGAATACAACGTCAAGCAAAACAAAGCGAGGCAGGGCCAGCAAAAGCAAAGCAAAGAAGGGCGAGAAAAACCAAAGCAAAGGAGGTCCAGGGAAAGAAAAGCGGTGTCACGAATACAAAGTCAAGCAAAACGCAACAAAGCGAGGCCAGGAAAAGCAAAGCACGGTCAGCAAGAGAAAATCCAAAGTAAAACAGGGCCAGGAAAAGCGAAGCAGTACCTTGAATACAAAGCGAAGCGAAGCAACGCAGGGCCAGGGAAAGCAAAGCAAAGCAAAACGGTGCTGCCAAAACAAAATGCGGAGTTAACTTAGCGTCAGTCGAAATCGCACCCCCCACCCACCCATGAGGTAAAGGGGCCCGTTGCTGGCTTACGGGGAGCTGGGCGTTTGAGAAGGCCAGGGTGTGGCAGCGGCCCCCGGTTGCCTCGGGCCGCCTCTCGCTCTCGCTCTGACGTCAGAGGCTCCTGCTCGGCCGCGAACGGCTCCCCACCTGTGCCACTCAGTTTGGCTGGCTGCCTGGCTGCTTTGCTTTAGCTGCTTATCATTATATAAAATAATAATAATAATAATAATAATAATAATAATAATAATAATAATAATAATGCTATTATTATATACTACTAAAAAGTTATTAGAAATAAAAGTATTAAATAGTAATAGAAATAAATATCATTAAAAAGTAATACAAATAGTAGAAGTAGGAATAATAATAGTCTTCTCCGTCTGTTTCCCCCTTTCGTTTTAGGAATCGAGTAGTTATTGATTGTTGTTCTCAACCCACACCCCTCCCCAGACGAATAGCAACGGAGCCCACCTGCTGGCTCTCCGGACAACGGTGGGCAACAAAATAGACCTGGCCCGGTAGCCAGATCCCTGTCCCTGCCCGCCAGCTGCGAGGGGACAGCTGCCGGGCTGTGGGCCGGCTAACTTTTCTGTGTGTTCAGAAACAAGTTTCATGAACTTCTTTATGCATTCATAAAGACAGCAAAGCTAAGGAAAGGAGCACAGGGAAAAACAAAGCGGTGCCACGAAAGGGAAAGCCAAGGAAAGAAAGCACTTTGAGGCAAAGCAAAGCACAGCGAGGCTAAGAAAGGTCCAGAAGAGCAGAGAAGGGAAAGCAAAGCACTGACAGGAATACGAAGCAAAGAAATAAAAAATAAAGCATGACCGCACGAGTAAAAACGTAGCAGGCTCAGGAAAGAAAAAGCAAAACAAAGCAAAGCAAAGCAAAGCAAAGCAAAGCAAAGCAAAGCAAAGTAGCACAAGGAACAACACAGCATTTCCAGGAGAGAAAAAGCAAAGCAATCTGAGGCAAGAACAGCAGAGGAAAGGAGGTATGGAAAAGCAAAACTGTGCCAGCAAGAGCAAAGCAAAGCAGACCAAGGCAAAACAAAGAGAAGCAGAGTGAATGTAGCGAGCTGGTGGCCAGCCCTCCTTTGGGTTCCAAGTGTCTGTGGGGGGGAGACCGGAGGGCCTCCATTTTGTGTGCAGGTGGCAGCCAGACTTGGACAGTGGCTGGACCCTGATCGCCCCCTCCTCAGCCTTCTTCACAGCTCCTAGTCCACTGTGACAGCCGGCAAGAACCATGTCTTGCTTTAGCTGGTTTTATATATCTATATACATTTTGTTGTTGTTTGTTGTGGATTTCTTCCACCGTAGTTGTGGGAATCATGTAGTTACTTATTCTCGTTGAAATTGTCACTGAACACTACCACCACACGAGCAGCAGTTAGGGGTCCCCTGGCGGCTCGCCGCATGGCTGGGGACAAAGAATGGACCTTGTTGGTTGGCCGGGCCTGCTGCCCCCACAATCCGGTTCCGAGGGGACAGTGGCTGGGCTGCGGGGAGGCCAAGTTCTGTGTCTGACGGTTTATGCGTTCAGAAATTTACCAACCGACTCAGCAGCAAAATCAGTGAGACGGTCTCCAAAAGAAGCCTAGCACGGCACAGGAGAGCAGAGCAATGCGGATAAAAGCTGAGCAAGACAGAGTAAAACCCTGCTAAGGAAAAGCCCTGCTAGGCATAGGGAAAAGCAGTGACAACCAGGGCCTGCAAAAGGAAAGCACGGCCTGTAAAAACACATCAGATAGGTCCAAAAGGAAAACAAAAGAATGTAATGAACATTTAAAGAAAAATAAATAAATAAATAAATAATAATGATAATAAAAGAAATAGATGCAAAGCATGTCCAGAAAAGGCAAAACATAGCAAGGCGAGGCAGAGCAGAGCGAAGCTAAACAAAGGCAAGCACGGCCCTATAAAGCAAAACAAAGCACGGCCAGGGAAGGCAAAGCTGAGCAAAGGAAAGTAGCACCAGGAAAAGCAAAGCAGTGCCAGGAAAGAGAAAGAAGTGAAAATAAATAAATAAATAAATAAATAAATAAATAAATAAAAACAAAACAAAAAAAAAATCAGCAATAAAAAGCACAACAAAGCGAAAAAGTTCAAGGTAAGGCAAATCAGAGCAGGGTTAAGAGAAGCTAAGCAGAGCAGAGAAGGAAAAGCAAAGCAATGCCAGGAATACAAAGCAAAGCAAAGCAAAGCAAAGCAAAGCATGGCCAGGCAAGGCAAAGCAGAACAAAAGAAAGTAGCAAAAGGAAAAGCAAAGCAGTGCCAGGAATACAAAGTAAAGCAAAACAAAGGTAAGCATGGCCTGAAAATGGAAGTGAGAGCAGGAGCAGGTGAAGGCAAAAGAGAGCAAAGCAAAGGTAAAAAAAGGCAAGCGTGGCCCCGTAAAGCAAAACAAAGCACGGCCAAGGAAGGCAAAGCTGAACAAAGGAAAGTAGCACCAGGAAAAGCAAAGCATAACCAGGGAAGACAAAGCAAACAAAGGAAAGCAAGGCAGTTTGAGGCGAGGCAAGGCAAAGCACAGCACGGGTAGGAAAAGCAAAGCAGTGCCAGGTCTGTAAACCAAAGGTAAACCAAGGAAAGCATGGCCAGGGAAGGGAAGGCTGAGCAAGTCAAAGCAGAGCAAGGGAACGTAGCACAAAGAAAAGCAAAGCATTGCCAGGAAAGAAACAGCAAAAGAATCTGAGGCAAAGCAAAGCAAAGCCGGGGCAAGAACAGCAGAGGAAAGGAGGTATGGGAAAGCAAAACTGTGCCAGCAAGAGCAAAGCAAAGCGGAGCAAGGCAAAACAAAGAGAAGCAAAGAAAACGTAGCGAGCTGGCGGCCAGCCCTCCTTTGGGTTCCAAGTGTCTGTGGGGGGGAGACCGGAGGGCCTCCATTTTGTGTACAGGTGGCAGCCAGACTTGGACAGTGGCCGGACCCTGATCGCCGCCTCCTCAGCCTTCTTCACAGCTCCTAGTCCACTGTGACAGCCGGCAAGAACCATGACTTGCTTTAGCTGGTTTTATATCTATATACATTTTGTTGTTGTTTGTTGTGGATTTCTTTCACCGTAGTTGTGGGAATCATGTAGTTACTTATTCTCGTTGAAATTGTCACTGAACACTACCACCACACGAGCAGCAGTTAGGGGTCCCCTGGCGGCTCGCCGCATGGCTGGGGACAAAGAATGAACCATGTCGGGCGGCCGGGCCGGCTGCCCCCACAATCCGGTTCCGAGGGGACAGTGGCTGGGCTTCGGGGAGGCCAAGTTCTGTGTCTGACGGTTTATGCGTTCAGAAATTTACCAACCGACTCAGCAGCAAAATCAGTGAGACAGTCTCCAAAGGAAGCCTAGCACGGCACAGGAGAGCAGAGCAATGCGGATGAAAGCTGAGCGAGACAAAGCAAAGCCCTGCTAGGGAAAAGACCTAGCGGCCTAAGGAAAAGCAATGACAAGCACGGCCTAGAAAAGCAAAGCACGGCCAGAGAAAACACAAGAAAAAGATATAAAAGGAAAACATAAAGCATGGATTGAACATCAAATAAATAAAAAATAATAATAATAAAAAAAAAAAAAATGCAAAGCATGACCAGGAAAGGCATAGCATAGCAGAACAAAATAGAGGAAAGCAAAGGCAAACAAAGGAAAGCATGGCCCCGTAAAGCAAAAAAAAAAAGCAAGGCCAGGGAGGGCAAAGCTGAGCAAAGGAAAGTAACACCAGGTAAAGCAAAGCATAACGAGGGAAGACAAAGCAAGCAAAGGACAGCAAAGCAGTCTGAGGCAAGGCAAAGCACAGCATGGTTTGGAAAAGCAATGCAGTGCCAGGTCTGTAAACCAAAGGTAAACCAAGGAAAGCATGGCCAGGGAAGGGAAAGCTGAGCAAGTCAAAGCAGAGCAAGGGAACGTAGCACAAGGAAAAGCAAAGCATTGCCAGGAAAGCAAAAGCAAAGCAGTCTGAGGCAAAGCTGGGGCAAGAACAGCAGAGGAAAGGAGGTATGGGAAAGCAAAACTGTGCCAGCAAGAGCAAAGCAAAGCGGAGTACGGCAAAACAGAGAGAAGCAAAGCAAACGTAAGGAGCTTGCGGCTAGCCCAGTAAAACCAGTGGGACAGTCTCTAAAAGAAACCTAGCACAGCACAGGAGAGCAGAGCAATGCGGATAAAAGCTGAGCAAGACAGAGTAAAACCCTGCTAAGAAAAAGACCTAGCGGCATAAGGAAAAGCAGTGACAACCAGGGCCTGCAAAAGGAAAGCACGGCCTGTAAAAACACATCAGATAGGTCCAAAAGAAAAACAAAAGAATGTAATGAACATTTAAATTAAAAAAAAAAAAAAAGGAAAAATAATGAGAACAAAAAAAAAAATAGATGCAAAGCATGTCCAGAAAAGGCAAAACATAGCAAGGCAAAGCAGAGCAGAGCGAAGCTAAACAAAGGCAAGCATGGCCCCATAAAGCAAAACAAAGCATGGCCAGGGAAGGCAAAGCTGAGCAAAGGAAAGTAGCACCAGGAAAAGCAAAGCATAACTAGGAAAGATAAAGCAAACAAAGGAAAGCAAAGCAGTTTGAGGCGAGGCAAGGCAAAGCACAGCACGGGTAGGAAAAGCAAAGCAGTGCCAGGTCTATAAAGCAAAGCTAAACCAAGGAAAGCATGGCCTGATAAAGCAAAACAAAGCAAGGCCAGGGAAGGCAAAGCACAGGAAGGCAAAGCAGAGCAAAGGAAAGTAGTACCAGGAAATGCAAAGCAGTGCTGGTAAAGAGAAAGAAAAAAAAATATTAATGAAAAAAAAATAAAAACAAACAAACAATCAAAAAATAAATAAAACCACAACAAAGCGAAAAAGTTCAAGGTAAGGCAAATCAGAGCAGGGTTAAGAGAAGCTAAGCAGAGCAGAGAAGGAAAAGCAAAGCAATGCCAGGAATACAAAGCAAAGCAAAGCAAAGCATGGCCAGGCAAGGCAAAGCAGAACAAAAGAAAGTAGCAAAAGGAAAAGCAAAGCAGTGCCAGGAATACAAAGTAAAGCAAAACAAAGGTAAGCATGGCCGGAAACTGGAAGTGAGAGCAGGAGCAAGTGAGGCAAAAGAGAGCAAGGCAAAGGTAAAAAAAGGCAAGCGTGGCCCCGTAAAGCAAAACAAAGCACAGCCAAGGAAGGCAAAGCTGAGCAAAGGAAAGTAGCACCAGGAAAAGCAAAGCATAACTAGGAAAGATAAAGCAAACAAAGGAAAGCAAGGCAGTTTGAGGCGAGGCAAGGCAAAGCACAGCACGGGTAGGAAAAGCAAAGCAGTGCCAGGTCTGTAAACCAAAGGTAAACCAAGGAAAGCATGGCCAGGGAAGGGAAGGCTGAGCAAGTCAAAGCAGAGCAAGGGAACGTAGCACAAAGAAAAGCAAAGCATTGCCAGGAAAGAAACAGCAAAAGAATCTGAGGCAAAGCAAAGCAAAGCCGGGGCAAGAACAGCAGAGGAAAGGAGGTATGGGAAAGCAAAACTGTGCCAGCAAGAGCAAAGCAAAGCGGAGCAAGGCAAAACAAAGAGAAGCAAAGAAAATGTAGCGAGCTGGTGGCCAGCCCTCCTTTGGGTTCCAAGTGTCTGTGGGGGGGAGACCGGAGGGCCTCCATTTTGTGTACAGGTGGCAGCCAGATTTGGACAGTGGCCGGACCCTGATCGCCCCCTCCTCAGCCTTCTTCACAGCTCCTAGTCCACTGTGACAGCCGGCAAGAACCATGTCTTGCTTTAGCTGGTTTTATATCTATATACATTTTGTTGTTGTTTGTTGTGGATTTCTTTCACCGTAGTTGTGGGAATCATGTAGTTACTTACTGTCTCTGAGAACCTCACACACACAACTAGCAGCGTGGCCCACCTGGCGGCTCGCCGCATGGCTAGGGACAAAGTATGGACCATGTCGGGCGGCCAGGCCTAGTGCCCCCACGCGCTGGGTCCGAGGGGACAGTGGCTGGGCTGCGGGGAGGCCAAGTTCTGTGTCTGACGGTTTATGCGTTCAGAAATTTACCAACCGACTCAGCAGCAAAATCAGTGAGACGGTCTCCAAAGGAAGCCTAGCACGGCACAGGAGAGCAGAGCAATGCGGATGAAAGCTGAGCGAGACAAAGCAAAGCCCTGCTAGGGAAAAGACCTAGCGGCCTAAGGAAAAGCAATGACAAGCACGGCCTAGAAAAGCAAAGCACGGCCAGAGAAAACACA
>NW_028180930.1:0-33686 GCF_964211825.1 Aythya ferina
GGGGTGTTTTTGACGTTTTTTGGGGTCTCTGTTGGGTTCTGTTGGGTTCTCGTTGGTCATCGTGTTGGAAAAGTGTAAATTGTGGTTTTTGGAGAACATCAGGTAGGTTTAGGGTGTCTTTGGGGTGGATCTATGGTTTTGGGGGATTTTCTTCCAGTTTTGGGGGTGATGCCGTTCTTGTTTGGGGTGTTTTTGACGTTTTTTGGGATCTCTGTTGGGTTCTGTTGGGTTCTCGTTGGTCATCGTGTTGGAAAAGGGTAAACTGTGGTTTTTGGAGAACATCAGGTAGTTTTAGAGTGGTTTTGGGGTGGATCTATGGTTTTGGGGGATTTTCTTCCAGTTTTGGCGGTGATGCCGTTCTTGTTTGGGGTGTTTTTTACGTGTTTTGGGGTCTCCGTTGGGTTTTGTTGGGTTCTCGTTGGTCATCATGGTGGAAAAGGGTAAATTGTGGGTTTTGGAGAACATCAGGTAGGTTTAGGGTGGTTTTGGGGTTGATCTATGGTTTTGGCGTATTTTCTTCCAGTTTTGGGGGTCATGCCGATATTTTTTGGGGTGTTTTTTACGTGTTTTGGGGTCTCCATTAGGTTTTGTTGGGTGTTTGTTTGTCATTATGTTAAATAGGAGTGGATTGTGGGTTTTGGAGAACATCAGGTAGTTTTAGGGTGGTTTTGGGGTGGATCTATGGTTTTGGGGGATTTTCTTCCAGTTTTGGTGGTGATGCCGTTCTTGTTTGGGGTGTTTTTGACGTTTTTTGGGATCTCTGTTGGGTTTTGTTGGGTTCTCGTTGGTTATCATGGTGGAAAAGGGTAAATTGTGGTTTTTGGAGAACATCAGGTAGGTTTAGGGTGGTTTTGGGGTGGATCTATGGTTTTGGGGGTTTTCTTCCAGTTTTGGGGGTGATGCCATTCTTGTTTGGGGTATTTTTTAAGGTTTTTGTGGTCTCTGTTTGGTTTTGTTGGGTTCTCGTTGGTCATCGTGTTGTAAAAGTGTAAATTGTGGGTTTTGGAGAACTTCAGGTAGGTTTAGGGGGAGTTTTCGCGTGGATTCATGGTATTTGGGGTTTTCTTCTTTTTGGGGGAGTGATCCTCTCCTTTCTTCGGGTGATTTTGATGTGTTTTGGGGTTTCCGTTGCGTTTCGTTGAATTCCTAATGTGTTTTACGGTGGTTGGGAGTGTGCTTTGGGATTAGGAGAACATCAGGTAGGTTTAGGGTGTCTTTGGGGTGGATCTATGGTATTTGGGATTTTCTTCTATTTTTTGGTGTGATCCTGTACTTTTTTGGGTTGTATTTGAAGTGTTTTGGGGTTTCCGTTGGGTTTTGTTTGGTTCTCGTTGGTCATCATGGTGGAAAAGGGTAAATTGTGGGTTTTGGAGAACATCAGGTAGGTTTAGGGTGGTTTTGGGGTTGATCTATGGTTTTGGGGGATTTTCTTCCAGTTTTGGGGGTCATGCCGATATTTTTTGGGGTGTTTTTTACGTGTTTTGGGGTCTCCATTAGGTTTTGTTGGGTGTTTGTTTTTCATTATGTTAAATAGGAGTGGATTGTGGTTTTTGGAGAACATCAGGTAGTTTTAGGGTGGTTTTGGGGTGGATCTATGGTTTTGGGGTTTTTTCTTCCAGTTTTGGTGGTGATGCCGTTCTTGTTTGGGGTGTTTTTGACGTTTTTTGGGATCTCTGTTGGGTTTTGTTGGGTTCTCGTTGGTTATCATGGTGGAAAAGGGTAAATTGTGGTTTTTGGAGAACATCAGGTAGGTTTAGGGTGTCTTTGGGGTGGATCTATGGTTTTGGGGGTTTTCTTCCAGTTTTGGTGTTGATGCCATTCTTGTTTGGGGTATTTTTTAAGGTTTTTGTGGTCTCTGTTTGGTTTTGTTGGGTTCTCGTTGGTCATCGTGTTGTAAAAGTGTAAATTGTGGGTTTTGGAGAACTTCAGGTAGGTTTAGGGGGAGTTTTCGCGTGGATTCATGGTATTTGGGGTTTTCTTCTTTTTGGGGGAGTGATCCTCTCCTTTCTTCGGGTGATTTTGATGTGTTTTGGGGTTTCCGTTGCGTTTCGTTGAATTCCTAATGTGTTTTATGGTGGTTGGGAGTGTGCTTTGGGATTAGGAGAACATCAGGTAGGTTTAGGGTGTCTTTGGGGTGGATCTATGGTATTTGGGATTTTCTTCTATTTTTTGGTGTGATCCTGTACTTTTTTGGGGTGTATTTGAAGTGTTTTGGGGTTTCCGTTGGGTTTTGTTTGGTTCTCGTTGGTCATCATGGTGGAAAAGGGTAAATTGTGGGTTTTGGAGAACATCAGGTAGGTTTAGGGTGGTTTTGGGGTGGATCTATGGTTTTGGGGGATTTTCTTCCAGTTTTGGGGGTGATGCCGTTCTTGTTTGGTGTGTTTTTGACGTGTTTTGGTGTCTCCATTAGGTTTTGTTGGGTTCTTGTTTGTCATTATGTTAAATAGGTGTGGATTGTGGTTTTTGGAGAACATCAGGTAGGTTTAGGGTGGTTTTGGGGTGGATCTATGGTTTTGGGGGATTTTCTTCCAGTTTTGGTGGTGATGCCGTTCTTGTTTGGGGTGTTTTTGACGTTTTTTGGGGTCTCTGTTGGGTTTTGTTGGGTTCTCGTTGGTCATCGTGTTGGAAAAGGGTAAATTGTGGTTTTTGGAGAACATCAGGTAGGTTTAGGGTGTCTTTGGGGTGGATCTATGGTTTTGGAGGATTTTCTTCCAGTTTTGGTGGTGATGCCGTTCTTGTTTGGGGTGTTTTTGACGTGTTTTGGTGTCTCCATTAGGTTTTGTTGGGTTCTTGTTTGTCATTATGTTAAATAGGTGTGGATTGTGGGTTTTGGAGAACATCAGGTAGGTTTAGGGTGCCTTTGGGGTGGATCTATGGTTTTGGGGGATTTTCTTCCAGTTTTGGTGGTGATGCCATTCTTGTTTGGGGTGTTTTTGACGTTTTTTGGGGTCTCTGTTGGGTTCTGTTGGGTTCTCGTTGGTCATCGTGTTGGAAAAGGGTAAATTGTGGTTTTTGGAGAACATCAGGTAGGTTTAGGGTGTCTTTGGGGTGGATGTATGGTTTTGGGGGATTTTCTTCCAGTTTTGGTGGTGATGCCGTTCTTGTTTGGGGTGTTTTTGACGTTTTTTGGGGTCTCTGTTGGGTTCTGTTGGGTTCTCGTTGGTCATCGTGTTGGAAAAGGGTAAATTGTGCGTTTTGGAGAACATCAGGTAGGTTTAGAGTGGTTTTAGGGTGGATCTATGGTTTTGGGGGATTTTCTTCCAGTTTTGGCGGTGATGCCGTTCTTGTTTGGGGTGTTTTTTACGTGTTTTGGGGTCTCCGTTGGGTGTTGTTGGGTTCTCGTTGGTCATCATGGTGGAAAAGGGTAAATTGTGGGTTTTGGAGAACATCAGGTAGGTTTAGGGTGGTTTTGGGTTGATCTATGGTTTTGGCGTATTTTCTTCCAGTTTTGGTGGTGATGCCGATATTTTTTGGGGTGTTTTTTACGTGTTTTGGGGTCTCCATTAGGTTTTGTTGGGTGTTTGTTTGTCATTATGTTAAATAGGAGTGGATTGTGGGTTTTGGAGAACATCAGGTAGTTTTAGGGTGGTTTTGGGGTGGATCTATGGTTTTGGGGGATTTTCTTCCAGTTTTGGTGGTGATGCCGTTCTTGTTTGGGGTGTTTTTGACGTTTTTTGGGATCTCTGTTGGGTTTTGTTGGGTTCTCGTTGGTTATCATGGTGGAAAAGGGTAAATTGTGGTTTTTGGAGAACATCAGGTAGGTTTAGGGTGTCTGTGGGGTGGATCTATGGTTTTGGGGGTTTTCTTCCAGTTTTGGGGGTGATGCCATTCTTGTTTGGGGTATTTTTTAAGGTTTTTGTGGTCTCTGTTTGGTTTTGTTGGGTTCTCGTTGGTCATCGTGTTGTAAAAGTGTAAATTGTGGGTTTTGGAGAACTTCAGGTAGGTTTAGGGGGAGTTTTCGCGTGGATTCATGGTATTTGGGGTTTTCTTCTTTTTGGGGGAGTGATCCTCTCCTTTCTTCGGGTGATTTTGATGTGTTTTGGGGTTTCCGTTGCGTTTCGTTGAATTCCTAATGTGTTTTATGGTGGTTGGGAGTGTGCTTTGGGATTAGGAGAACATCAGGTAGGTTTAGGGTGTCTTTGGGGTGGATCTATGGTATTTGGGATTTTCTTCTATTTTTTGCGTGATCCTGTTCTTTTTTGGGTTGTATTTGAAGTGTTTTGGGGTCTCCGTTGGGTTTTGTTTGGTTCTCGTTGGTCATCATGGTGGAAAAGGGTAAATTGTGGGTTTTGGAGAACATCAGGTAGGTTTAGGGTGGTTTTGGGGTGGATCTATGGTTTTGGGGGATTTTCTTCCTGTTTTGGTTGTGATGCCGTTCTTGTTTGGGGTGTTTTTGACGTGTTTTGGTGTCTCCATTAGGTTTTGTTGGGTTCTTGTTTGTCATTATGTTAAATAGGTGTGGATTGTGGGTTTTGGAGAACATCAGGTAGGTTTAGGGTGTCTTTGGGCTGGATCTATGGTTTTGGGGGATTTTCTTCCAGTTTTGGTGGTGATGCCGTTCTTGTTTGGGGAGTTTTTGACGTTTTTTGGGATCTCTGTTGGGTTCTGTTGGGTTCTCGTTGGTCATCGTGTTGGAAAAGGGTAAATTGTGGTTTTTGGAGAAGATCAGGTAGGTTTAGGGTGGTTTTGGGGTGGATCTATGGTTTTGGGGGATTTTCTTCCAGTTTTGGTGGTGATGCCGTTCTTGTTTGGGGTGTTTTTGACGTTTTTTGGGGTCTCTGTTGGGTTCTGTTGGGTTCTCGTTGGTCATCGTGTTGGAAAAGGGTAAATTGTGGTTTTTGGAGAACATCAGGTAGGTTTAGGGTGTCTTTGGGGTGGATCTATGGTTTTGGAGGATTTTCTTCCAGTTTTGGTGGTGATGCCGTTCTTGTTTGGGGTGTTTTTGACGTGTTTTGGTGTCTCCATTAGGTTTTGTTGGGTTCTTGTTTGTCATTATGTTAAATAGGTGTGGATTGTGGGTTTTGGAGAACATCAGGTAGTTTTAGGGTGGTTTTGGGGTGGATCTATGGTTTTGGGGGATTTTCTTCCAGTTTTGGTGGTGATGCCGTTCTTGTTTGGGGTGTTTTTGACGTTTTTTGGGGTCTCTGTTGGGTTCTGTTGGGTTCTCGTTGGTCATCGTGTTGGAAAAGGGTAAATTGTGGTTTTTGAGAACATCAGGTAGGTTTAGGGTGTCTTTGGGGTGGATCTATGGTTTTGGGGGATTTTCTTCCAGTTTTGGGGGTGATGCCGTTCTTGTTTGGGGTGTTTTTGACGTTTTTTGGGGTCTCCGTTGGGTTTTGTTGGGTTCTCGTTGGTCATCATGGTGGAAAAGGGTAAATTGTGGGTTTTGGAGAACATCAGGTAGGTTTAGGGTGGTTTTGGGGTGGATCTATGGTTTTGGGGGATTTTCTTCCAGTTTTGGGGGTGATGCCGATATTTTTTGGGGTGTTTTTTACGTGTTTTGGGGTCTCCATTAGGTTTTGTTGGGTGTTTGTTTGTCATTATGTTAAATAGGAGTGGATTGTGGGTTTTGGAGAACATCAGGTAGTTTTAGGGTGGTTTTGGGGTGGATCTATGGTTTTGGGGGATTTTCTTCCAGTTTTGGTGGTGATGCCGTTCTTGTTTGGGGTGTTTTTGACGTTTTTTGGGATCTCTGTTGGGTTTTGTTGGGTTCTCGTTGGTTATCATGGTGGAAAAGGGTAAATTGTGGTTTTTGGAGAACATCAGGTAGGTTTAGGGTGTCTGTGGGGTGGATCTATGGTTTGGGGGTTTTCTTCCAGTTTTGGGGGTGATGCCATTCTTGTTTGGGGTATTTTTTAAGGTTTTTGTGGTCTCTGTTTGGTTTTGTTGGGTTCTCGTTGGTCATCGTGTTGTAAAAGTGTAAATTGTGGGTTTTGGAGAACTTCAGGTAGGTTTAGGGGGAGTTTTCGCGTGGATTCATGGTATTTGGGGTTTTCTTCTTTTTGGGGGAGTGATCCTCTCCTTTCTTCGGGTGATTTTGATGTGTTTTGGGGTTTCCGTTGCGTTTCGTTGAATTCCTAATGTGTTTTATGGTGGTTGGGAGTGTGCTTTGGGATTAGGAGAACATCAGGTAGGTTTAGGGTGTCTTTGGGTTGGATCTATGGTATTTGGGATTTTCTTCTATTTTTTGGCGTGATCCTGTTCTTTTTTGGGTTGTATTTGAAGTGTTTTGGGGTCTCCGTTGGGTTTTGTTTGGTTCTCGTTGGTCATCATGGTGGAAAAGGGTAAATTGTGGGTTTTGGAGAACATCAGGTAGGTTTAGGGTGGTTTTGGGGTGGATCTATGGTTTTGGGGGATTTTCTTCCTGTTTTGGTGGTGATGCCGTTCTTGTTTGGGGTGTTTTTGACGTGTTTTGGTGTCTCCATTAGGTTCTGTTGGGTTCTTGTTTGTCATTATGTTAAATAGGTGTGGATTGTGGTTTTTGGAGAACATCAGGTAGGTTTAGGGTGTCTTTGGGCTGGATCTATGGTTTTGGGGGATTTTCTTCCAGTTTTGGTGGTGATGCCGTTCTTGTTTGGGGAGTTTTTGACGTTTTTTGGGATCTCTGTTGGGTTCTGTTGGGTTCTCGTTGGTCATCGTGTTGGAAAAGGGTAAATTGTGGTTTTTGGAGAAGATCAGGTAGGTTTAGGGTGGTTTTGGGGTGGATGTATGGTTTTGGGGGATTTTCTTCCAGTTTTGGTGGTGATGCCGTTCTTGTTTGGGGTGTTTTTGACGTTTTTTGGGGTCTCTGTTGGGTTCTGTTGGGTTCTCGTTGGTCATCGTGTTGGAAAAGGGTAAATTGTGGTTTTTGGAGAACATCAGGTAGGTTTAGGGTGTCTTTGGGGTGGATCTATGGTTTTGGAGGATTTTCTTCCAGTTTTGGTGTTGATGCCGTTCTTGTTTGGGGTGTTTTTGACGTGTTTTGGTGTCTCCATTAGGTTTTGTTGGGTTCTTGTTTGTCATTATGTTAAATAGGTGTGGATTGTGGGTTTTGGAGAATATCAGGTAGTTTTAGGGTGGTTTTGGGGTGGATCTATGGTTTTGGGGGATTTTCTTCCAGTTTTGGTGGTGATGCCGTTCTTGTTTGGGGTGTTTTTGACGTTTTTTGGGGTCTCTGTTGGGTTCTGTTGGGTTCTCGTTGGTCATCGTGTTGGAAAAGGGTAAATTGTGGTTTTTGGAGAACATCAGGTAGGTTTAGGGTGTCTTTGGGGTGGATGTATGGTTTTGGGGGATTTTCTTCCAGTTTTGGTGGTGATGCCGTTCTTGTTTGGGGTGTTTTTGACGTGTTTTGGTGTCTCCATTAGGTTTTGTTGGGTTCTTGTTTGTCATTATGTTAAATAGGTGTGGATTGTGGGTTTTGGAGAACATCAGGTAGTTTTAGGGTGGTTTTGGGGTGGATCTATGGTTTTGGGGGATTTTCTTCCAGTTTTGGTGGTGATGCCGTTCTTGTTTGGGGTGTTTTTGACGTTTTTTGGGGTCTCTGTTGGGTTCTGTTGGGTTCTCGTTGGTCATCGTGTTGGAAAAGGGTAAATTGTGGTTTTTGGAGAACATCAGGTAGGTTTAGGGTGTCTTTGGGGTGGATCTATGGTTTTGGGGGATTTTCTTCCAGTTTTGGGGGTGATGCCGTTCTTGTTTGGGGTGTTTTTGACGTTTTTTGGGGTCTCCGTTGGGTTTTGTTGGGTTCTCGTTGGTCATCATGGTGGAAAAGGGTAAATTGTGGGTTTTGGAGAACATCAGGTAGGTTTAGGGTGGTTTTGGGGTGGATCTATGGTTTTGGGGGATTTTCTTCCAGTTTTGGGGGTGATGCCGATATTTTTTGGGGTGTTTTTGACGTTTTTTGGGGTCTCTGTTGGGTTCTGTTGGGTTCTCATTGGTCATCGTGTTGGAAAAGGGTAAATTGTGGTTTTTGGAGAACATCAGGTAGGTTTAGGGTGTCTTTGGGGTGGATCTATGGTTTTGGGGGTTTTCTTCCAGTTTTGGGGGTGATGCCATTCTTGTTTGGGGTATTTTTTAAGGTTTTTGTGGTCTCTGTTTGGTTTTGTTGGGTTCTCGTTGGTCATCGTGTTGTAAAAGTGTAAATTGTGGGTTTTGGAGAACTTCAGGTAGGTTTAGGGGGAGTTTTCGCGTGGATTCATGGTATTTGGGGTTTTCTTCTTTTTGGGGGAGTGATCCTCTCCTTTCTTCGGGTGATTTTGAAGTGTTTTGGGGTTTCCGTTGCGTTTCGTTGAATTCCTAATGTGTTTTATGGTTGTTTGGAGTGTGCTTTGGGATTAGGAGAACATCAGGTAGGTTTAGGGTGTCTTTGGGGTGGATCTATGGTATTTGGGGTTTTCTTCTATTTTTTGGCGTGGTCCTGTTCTTTTTTGGGGTGTATTTGAAGTGTTTTGGGGTCTCCGTTGGGTTTTGTTGGGTTCTCGTTGGTCATCATGGTGGAAAAGGGTAAATTGTGGGTTTTGGAGAACATCAGGTAGGTTTAGGGTGGTTTTGGGGTTGATCTATGGTTTTGGCGTATTTTCTTCCAGTTTTGGTGGTGATGCCGATATTTTTTGGGGTGTTTTTTACGTGTTTTGGGGTCTCCATTAGGTTTTGTTGGGTGTTTGTTTGTCATTATGTTAAATAGGAGTGGATTGTGGTTTTTGGAGAACATCAGGTAGTTTTAGGGTGTCTTTGGGCTGGATCTATGGTTTTGGGGGATTTTCTTCCAGTTTTGGTGGTGATGCCGTTCTTGTTTGGGGAGTTTTTGACGTTTTTTGGGATCTCTGTTGGGTTCTGTTGGGTTCTCGTTGGTCATCGTGTTGGAAAAGGGTAAATTGTGGTTTTTGGAGAAGATCAGGTAGGTTTAGGGTGGTTTTGGGGTGGATGTATGGTTTTGGGGGATTTTCTTCCAGTTTTGGTGGTGATGCCGTTCTTGTTTGGGGTGTTTTTGACGTTTTTTGGGGTCTCTGTTGGGTTCTGTTGGGTTCTCGTTGGTCATCGTGTTGGAAAAGGGTAAATTGTGGTTTTTGGAGAACATCAGGTAGGTTTAGGGTGTCTTTGGGGTGGATCTATGGTTTTGGAGGATTTTCTTCCAGTTTTGGTGTTGATGCCGTTCTTGTTTGGGGTGTTTTTGACGTGTTTTGGTGTCTCCATTAGGTTTTGTTGGGTTCTTGTTTGTCATTATGTTAAATAGGTGTGGATTGTGGGTTTTGGAGAATATCAGGTAGTTTTAGGGTGGTTTTGGGGTGGATCTATGGTTTTGGGGGATTTTCTTCCAGTTTTGGTGGTGATGCCGTTCTTGTTTGGGGTGTTTTTGACGTTTTTTGGGGTCTCTGTTGGGTTCTGTTGGGTTCTCGTTGGTCATCGTGTTGGAAAAGGGTAAATTGTGGTTTTTGGAGAACATCAGGTAGGTTTAGGGTGTCTTTGGGGTGGATGTATGGTTTTGGGGGATTTTCTTCCAGTTTTGGTGGTGATGCCGTTCTTGTTTGGGGTGTTTTTGACGTGTTTTGGTGTCTCCATTAGGTTTTGTTGGGTTCTTGTTTGTCATTATGTTAAATAGGTGTGGATTGTGGGTTTTGGAGAACATCAGGTAGTTTTAGGGTGGTTTTGGGGTGGATCTATGGTTTTGGGGGATTTTCTTCCAGTTTTGGTGGTGATGCCGTTCTTGTTTGGGGTGTTTTTGACGTTTTTTGGGGTCTCTGTTGGGTTCTGTTGGGTTCTCGTTGGTCATCGTGTTGGAAAAGGGTAAATTGTGGTTTTTGGAGAACATCAGGTAGGTTTAGGGTGTCTTTGGGGTGGATCTATGGTTTTGGGGGATTTTCTTCCAGTTTTGGGGGTGATGCCGTTCTTGTTTGGGGTGTTTTTGACGTTTTTTGGGGTCTCCGTTGGGTTTTGTTGGGTTCTCGTTGGTCATCATGGTGGAAAAGGGTAAATTGTGGGTTTTGGAGAACATCAGGTAGGTTTAGGGTGGTTTTGGGGTGGATCTATGGTTTTGGGGGATTTTCTTCCAGTTTTGGGGGTGATGCCGATATTTTTTGGGGTGTTTTTGACGTTTTTTGGGGTCTCTGTTGGGTTCTGTTGGGTTCTCATTGGTCATCGTGTTGGAAAAGGGTAAATTGTGGTTTTTGGAGAACATCAGGTAGGTTTAGGGTGTCTTTGGGGTGGATCTATGGTTTTGGGGGTTTTCTTCCAGTTTTGGGGGTGATGCCATTCTTGTTTGGGGTATTTTTTAAGGTTTTTGTGGTCTCTGTTTGGTTTTGTTGGGTTCTCGTTGGTCATCGTGTTGTAAAAGTGTAAATTGTGGGTTTTGGAGAACTTCAGGTAGGTTTAGGGGGAGTTTTCGCGTGGATTCATGGTATTTGGGGTTTTCTTCTTTTTGGGGGAGTGATCCTCTCCTTTCTTCGGGTGATTTTGAAGTGTTTTGGGGTTTCCGTTGCGTTTCGTTGAATTCCTAATGTGTTTTATGGTTGTTTGGAGTGTGCTTTGGGATTAGGAGAACATCAGGTAGGTTTAGGGTGTCTTTGGGGTGGATCTATGGTATTTGGGGTTTTCTTCTATTTTTTGGCGTGGTCCTGTTCTTTTTTGGGGTGTATTTGAAGTGTTTTGGGGTCTCCGTTGGGTTTTGTTGGGTTCTCGTTGGTCATCATGGTGGAAAAGGGTAAATTGTGGGTTTTGGAGAACATCAGGTAGGTTTAGGGTGGTTTTGGGGTTGATCTATGGTTTTGGCGTATTTTCTTCCAGTTTTGGTGGTGATGCCGATATTTTTTGGGGTGTTTTTTACGTGTTTTGGGGTCTCCATTAGGTTTTGTTGGGTGTTTGTTTGTCATTATGTTAAATAGGAGTGGATTGTGGTTTTTGGAGAACATCAGGTAGTTTTAGGGTGGTTTTGGGGTGGATCTATGGTTTTGGGGGATTTTCTTCCAGTTTTGGTGGTGATGCCGTTCTTGTTTGGGGTGTTTTTGACGTTTTTTGGGATCTCTGTTGGGTTTTGTTGGGTTCTCGTTGGTTATCATGGTGGAAAAGGGTAAATTGTGGTTTTTGGAGAACATCAGGTAGGTTTAGGGTGTCTGTGGGGTGGATCTATGGTTTTGGGGGTTTTCTTCCAGTTTTGGTGGTGATGCCATTCTTGTTTGGGGTATTTTTTAAGGTTTTTGTGGTCTCTGTTTGGTTTTGTTGGGTTCTCGTTGGTCATCGTGTTGTAAAAGTGTAAATTGTGGGTTTTGGAGAACTTCAGGTAGGTTTAGGGGGAGTTTTCGCGTGGATTCATGGTATTTGGGGTTTTCTTCTTTTTGGGGGAGTGATCCTCTCCTTTCTTCGGGTGATTTTGAAGTGTTTTGGGGTTTCCGTTGCGTTTCGTTGAATTCCTAATGTGTTTTATGGTGGTTGGGAGTGTGCTTTGGGATTAGGAGAACATCAGGTAGGTTTAGGGTGTCTTTGGGGTGGATCTATGGTATTTGGGATTTTCTTCTATTTTTTGGCGTGATCCTGTTCTTTTTTGGGTTGTATTTGAAGTGTTTTGGGGTCTCCGTTGGGTTTTGTTTGGTTCTCGTTGGTCATCATGGTGGAAAAGGGTAAATTGTGGGTTTTGGAGAACATCAGGTAGGTTTAGGGTGGTTTTGGGTTGGATCTATGGTTTTGGGGGATTTTCTTCCTGTTTTGGTGGTGATGCCGTTCTTGTTTGGGGTGTTTTTGACGTGTTTTGGTGTCTCCATTAGGTTCTGTTGGGTTCTTGTTTGTCATTATGTTAAATAGGTGTGGATTGTGGTTTTTGGAGAACATCAGGTAGGTTTAGGGTGTCTTTGGGCTGGATCTATGGTTTTGGGGGATTTTCTTCCAGTTTTGGTGGTGATGCCGTTCTTGTTTGGGGAGTTTTTGACGTTTTTTGGGATCTCTGTTGGGTTCTGTTGGGTTCTCGTTGGTCATCGTGTTGGAAAAGGGTAAATTGTGGTTTTTGGAGAAGATCAGGTAGGTTTAGGGTGGTTTTGGGGTGGATCTATGGTTTTGGGGGATTTTCTTCCAGTTTTGGTGGTGATGCCGTTCTTGTTTGGGGTGTTTTTGACGTTTTTTGGGGTCTCTGTTGGGTTCTGTTGGGTTCTCGTTGGTCATCGTGTTGGAAAAGGGTAAATTGTGGTTTTTGGAGAACATCAGGTAGGTTTAGGGTGTCTTTGGGGTGGATCTATGGTTTTGGAGGATTTTCTTCCAGTTTTGGTGGTGATGCCGTTCTTGTTTGGGGTGTTTTTGACGTGTTTTGGTGTCTCCATTAGGTTTTGTTGGGTTCTTGTTTGTCATTATGTTAAATAGGTGTGGATTGTGGGTTTTGGAGAACATCAGGTAGTTTTAGGGTGGTTTTGGGGTGGATCTATGGTTTTGGGGGATTTTCTTCCAGTTTTGGTGGTGATGCCGTTCTTGTTTGGGGTGTTTTTGACGTTTTTTGGGGTCTCTGTTGGGTTCTGTTGGGTTCTTTTTGGTCATCGTGTTGGAAAAGGGTAAATTGTGGTTTTTGGAGAACATCAGGTAGGTTTAGGGTGTCTTTGGGGTGGATCTATGGTTTTGGGGGATTTTCTTCCAGTTTTGGGGGTGATGCCGTTCTTGTTTGGGGTGTTTTTGACGTTTTTTGGGGTCTCCGTTGGGTTTTGTTGGGTTCTCGTTGGTCATCATGGTGGAAAAGGGTAAATTGTGGGTTTTGGAGAACATCAGGTAGGTTTAGGGTGGTTTTGGGGTGGATCTATGGTTTTGGGGGATTTTCTTCCAGTTTTGGGGGTGATGCCGATATTTTTTGGGGTGTTTTTGACGTTTTTGGGGGTCTCTGTTGGGTTCTGTTGGGTTCTCATTGGTCATCGTGTTGGAAAAGTGTAAATTGTGGTTTTTGGAGAACATCAGGTAGGTTTAGGGTGTCTTTGGGGTGGATCTATGGTTTTGGGGGTTTTCTTCCAGTTTTGGGGGTGATGCCATTCTTGTTTGGGGTATTTTTTAAGGTTTTTGTGGTCTCTGTTTGGTTTTGTTGGGTTCTCGTTGGTCATCGTGTTGTAAAAGTGTAAATTGTGGGTTTTGGAGAACCTCAGGTAGGTTTAGGGGGAGTTTTCGCGTGGATTCATGGTATTTGGGGTTTTCTTCTTTTTGGGGGAGTGATCCTCTCCTTTCTTCGGGTGATTTTGAAGTGTTTTGGGGTTTCCGTTGCGTTTCGTTGAATTCCTAATGTGTTTTATGGTTGTTTGGAGTGTGCTTTGGGATTAGGAGAACATCAGGTAGGTTTAGGGTGTCTTTGGGGTGGATCTATGGTATTTGGGGTTTTCTTCTATTTTTTGGCGTGGTCCTGTTCTTTTTTGGGGTGTATTTGAAGTGTTTTGGGGTCTCCGTTGGGTTTTGTTGGGTTCTCGTTGGTCATCATGGTGGAAAAGGGTAAATTGTGGGTTTTGGAGAACATCAGGTAGGTTTAGGGTGGTTTTGGGGTTGATCTATGGTTTTGGCGTATTTTCTTCCAGTTTTGGTGGTGATGCCGATATTTTTTGGGGTGTTTTTTACGTGTTTTGGGGTCTCCATTAGGTTTTGTTGGGTGTTTGTTTGTCATTATGTTAAATAGGAGTGGATTGTGGGTTTTGGAGAACATCAGGTAGTTTTAGGGTGGTTTTGGGGTGGATCTATGGTTTTGGGGGATTTTCTTCCAGTTTTGGTGGTGATGCCGTTCTTGTTTGGGGTGTTTTTGACGTTTTTTGGGATCTCTGTTGGGTTTTGTTGGGTTCTCGTTGGTTATCATGGTGGAAAAGGGTAAATTGTGGTTTTTGGAGAACATCAGGTAGGTTTAGGGTGTCTGTGGGGTGGATCTATGGTTTTGGGGATTTTCTTCCAGTTTTGGGGGTGATGCCATTCTTGTTTGGGGTATTTTTTAAGGTTTTTGTGGTCTCTGTTTGGTTTTGTTGGGTTCTCGTTGGTCATCGTGTTGTAAAAGTGTAAATTGTGGGTTTTGGAGAACTTCAGGTAGGTTTAGGGGGAGTTTTCGCGTGGATTCATGGTATTTGGGGTTTTCTTCTTTTTGGGGGAGTGATCCTCTCCTTTCTTCGGGTGATTTTGAAGTGTTTTGGGGTTTCCGTTGCGTTTCGTTGAATTCCTAATGTGTTTTATGGTGGTTGGGAGTGTGCTTTGGGATTAGGAGAACATCAGGTAGGTTTAGGGTGTCTTTGGGGTGGATCTATGGTATTTGGGATTTTCTTCTATTTTTTGGCGTGATCCTGTTCTTTTTTGGGTTGTATTTGAAGTGTTTTGGGGTCTCCGTTGGGTTTTGTTTGGTTCTCGTTGGTCATCATGGTGGAAAAGGGTAAATTGTGGGTTTTGGAGAACATCAGGTAGGTTTAGGGTGGTTTTGGGTTGGATCTATGGTTTTGGGGGATTTTCTTCCTGTTTTGGTGGTGATGCCGTTCTTGTTTGGGGTGTTTTTGACGTGTTTTGGTGTCTCCATTAGGTTCTGTTGGGTTCTTGTTTGTCATTATGTTAAATAGGTGTGGATTGTGGTTTTTGGAGAACATCAGGTAGGTTTAGGGTGTCTTTGGGCTGGATCTATGGTTTTGGGGGATTTTCTTCCAGTTTTGGTGGTGATGCCGTTCTTGTTTGGGGAGTTTTTGACGTTT
This sequence comes from Aythya ferina, assembly GCF_964211825.1. Taxonomy (NCBI): domain Eukaryota; kingdom Metazoa; phylum Chordata; class Aves; order Anseriformes; family Anatidae; genus Aythya; species Aythya ferina. Next base: position 14,637 of record NW_028180930.1, read on the forward strand.
TTTGGGATCTCTGTTGGGTTCTGTTGGGTTCTCGTTGGTCATCGTGTTGGAAAAGGGTAAATTGTGGTTTTTGGAGAAGATCAGGTAGGTTTAGGGTGGTTTTGGGGTGGATCTATGGTTTTGGGGTATTTTCTTCCAGTTTTGGTGGTGATGCCGTTCTTGTTTGGGGTGTTTTTGACGTTTTTTGGGGTCTCTGTTGGGTTCTGTTGGGTTCTCGTTGGTCATCGTGTTGGAAAAGGGTAAATTGTGGTTTTTGGAGAACATCAGGTAGGTTTAGGGTGTCTTTGGGGTGGATCTATGGTTTTGGAGGATTTTCTTCCAGTTTTGGTGTTGATGCCGTTCTTGTTTGGGGTGTTTTTGACGTGTTTTGGTGTCTCCATTAGGTTTTGTTGGGTTCTTGTTTGTCATTATGTTAAATAGGTGTGGATTGTGGGTTTTGGAGAACATCAGGTAGTTTTAGGGTGGTTTTGGGGTGGATCTATGGTTTTGGGGGATTTTCTTCCAGTTTTGGTGGTGATGCCGTTCTTGTTTGGGGTGTTTTTGACGTTTTTTGGGGTCTCTGTTGGGTTCTGTTGGGTTCTCGTTGGTCATCGTGTTGGAAAAGGGTAAATTGTGGTTTTTGGAGAACATCAGGTAGGTTTAGGGTGTCTTTGGGGTGGATGTATGGTTTTGGGGGATTTTCTTCCAGTTTTGGGGGTGATGCCGTTCTTGTTTGGGGTGTTTTTGACGTTTTTTGGGGTCTCTGTTGGGTTCTGTTGGGTTCTCGTTGGTCATCGTGTTGGAAAAGGGTAAATTGTGGGTTTTGGAGAACATCAGGTAGGTTTAGGGTGGTTTTGGGGTGGATCTATGGTTTTGGGGGATTTTCTTCCAGTTTTGGGGGTGATGCCGATATTTTTTGGGGTGTTTTTGACGTTTTTTGGGGTCTCTGTTGGGTTCTGTTGGGTTCTCATTGGTCATCGTGTTGGAAAAGGGTAAATTGTGGGTTTTGGAGAACATCAGGTAGGTTTAGGGTGTCTTTGGGGTGGATCTATGGTTTTGGGGGTTTTCTTCCAGTTTTGGGGGTGATGCCATTCTTGTTTGGGGTATTTTTTAAGGTTTTTGTGGTCTCTGTTTGGTTTTGTTGGGTTCTCGTTGGTCATCGTGTTGTAAAAGTGTAAATTGTGGGTTTTGGAGAACTTCAGGTAGGTTTAGGGGGAGTTTTCGCGTGGATTCATGGTATTTGGGGTTTTCTTCTTTTTGGGGGAGTGATCCTCTCCTTTCTTCGGGTGATTTTGAAGTGTTTTGGGGTTTCCGTTGCGTTTCGTTGAATTCCTAATGTGTTTTATGGTGGTTGGGAGTGTGCTTTGGGATTAGGAGAACATCAGGTAGGTTTAGGGTGTCTTTGGGGTGGATCTATGGTATTTGGGGTTTTCTTCTATTTTTTGGCGTGGTCCTGTTCTTTTTTGGGGTGTATTTGAAGTGTTTTGGGGTCTCCGTTGGGTTTTGTTGGGTTCTCGTTGGTCATCATGGTGGAAAAGGGTAAATTGTGGGTTTTGGAGAACATCAGGTAGGTTTAGGGTGGTTTTGGGGTTGATCTATGGTTTTGGCGTATTTTCTTCCAGTTTTGGTGGTGATGCCGATATTTTTTGGGGTGTTTTTTACGTGTTTTGGGGTCTCCATTAGGTTTTGTTGGGTGTTTGTTTGTCATTATGTTAAATAGGAGTGGATTGTGGGTTTTGGAGAACATCAGGTAGTTTTAGGGTGGTTTTGGGGTGGATCTATGGTTTTGGGGGATTTTCTTCCAGTTTTGGTGGTGATGCCGTTCTTGTTTGGGGTGTTTTTGACGTTTTTTGGGATCTCTGTTGGGTTTTGTTGGGTTCTCGTTGGTTATCATGGTGGAAAAGGGTAAATTGTGGTTTTTGGAGAACATCAGGTAGGTTTAGGGTGTCTGTGGGGTGGATCTATGGTTTTGGGGATTTTCTTCCAGTTTTGGGGGTGATGCCATTCTTGTTTGGGGTATTTTTTAAGGTTTTTGTGGTCTCTGTTTGGTTTTGTTGGGTTCTCGTTGGTCATCGTGTTGTAAAAGTGTAAATTGTGGGTTTTGGAGAACTTCAGGTAGGTTTAGGGGGAGTTTTCGCGTGGATTCATGGTATTTGGGGTTTTCTTCTTTTTGGGGGAGTGATCCTCTCCTTTCTTCGGGTGATTTTGAAGTGTTTTGGGGTTTCCGTTGCGTTTCGTTGAATTCCTAATGTGTTTTATGGTGGTTGGGAGTGTGCTTTGGGATTAGGAGAACATCAGGTAGGTTTAGGGTGTCTTTGGGGTGGATCTATGGTATTTGGGATTTTCTTCTATTTTTTGGCGTGATCCTGTTCTTTTTTGGGTTGTATTTGAAGTGTTTTGGGGTCTCCGTTGGGTTTTGTTTGGTTCTCGTTGGTCATCATGGTGGAAAAGGGTAAATTGTGGGTTTTGGAGAACATCAGGTAGGTTTAGGGTGGTTTTGGGTTGGATCTATGGTTTTGGGGGATTTTCTTCCTGTTTTGGTGGTGATGCCGTTCTTGTTTGGGGTGTTTTTGACGTGTTTTGGGGTCTCCATTAGGTTTTGTTGGGTTCTTGTTTGTCATTATGTTAAATAGGTGTGGATTGTGGGTTTTGGAGAACATCAGGTAGGTTTAGGGTGGTTTTGGGGTGGATCTATGGTTTTGGGGGATTTTCTTCCAGTTTTGGTGGTGATGCCGTTCTTGTTTGGGGTGTTTTTGACGTTTTTTGGGATCTCTGTTGGGTTCTGTTGGGTTCTCGTTGGTCATCGTGTTGGAAAAGGGTAAATTGTGGTTTTTGGAGAACATCAGGTAGGTTTAGGGTGTCTTTGGGGTGGATCTATGGTTTTGGGGGATTTTCTTTCAGTTTTGGGGGTGATGCCGTTCTTGTTTGGGGTGTTTTTGACGTTTTTTGGGGTCTCCGTTGGGTTTTGTTGGGTTCTCGTTGGTCATCATGGTGTAAAAGGGTAAATTGTGGGTTTTGGAGAACATCAGGTAGGTTTAGGGTGGTTTTGGGGTGGATCTATGGTTTTGGGGGATTTTCTTCCAGTTTTGGGGGTGATGCCGATATTTTTTGGGGTGTTTTTGACGTTTTTGGGGGTCTCTGTTGGGTTCTGTTGGGTTCTCATTGGTCATCGTGTTGGAAAAGTGTAAATTGTGGTTTTTGGAGAACATCAGGTAGGTTTAGGGTGTCTTTGGGGTGGATCTATGGTTTTGGGGGTTTTCTTCCTGTTTTGGGGGTGATGCCATTCTTGTTTGGGGTATTTTTTAAGGTTTTTGTGGTCTCTGTTTGGTTTTGTTGGGTTCTCGTTGGTCATCGTGTTGTAAAAGTGTAAATTGTGGGTTTTGGAGAACTTCAGGTAGGTTTAGGGGGAGTTTTCGCGTGGATTCATGGTATTTGGGGTTTTCTTCTTTTTGGGGGAGTGATCCTCTCCTTTCTTCGGGTGATTTTGAAGTGTTTTGGGGTTTCCGTTGCGTTTCGTTGAATTCCTAATGTGTTTTATGGTTGTTTGGAGTGTGCTTTGGGATTAGGAGAACATCAGGTAGGTTTAGGGTGTCTTTGGGGTGGATCTATGGTATTTGGGGTTTTCTTCTATTTTTTGGCGTGGTCCTGTTCTTTTTTGGGGTGTATTTGAAGTGTTTTGGGGTCTCCGTTGGGTTTTGTTTGGTTCTCGTTGGTCATCATGGTGGAAAAGGGTAAATTGTGGGTTTTGGAGAACATCAGGTAGGTTTAGGGTGGTTTTGGGGTGGATCTATGGTTTTGGCGTATTTTCTTCCAGTTTTGGGGGTGATGCCGATATTTTTTGGGGTGTTTTTGACGTTTTTTGGGGTCTCTGTTGGGTTCTGTTGGGTTCTCATTTGTCATCGTGTTGGAAAAGGGTAAATTCTGGTTTTTGGAGAACATCAGGTAGGTTTAGGGTGTCTTTGGTGTGGATCTATGGTTTTGGGGGTTTTCTTCCAGTTTTGGGTGTGATGCCATTCTTGTTTGGGGTATTTTTTAAGGTTTTTGTGGTCTCTGTTTGGTTTTGTTGGGTTCTCGTTGGTCATCGTGTTGTAAAAGTGTAAATTGTGGGTTTTGGAGAACTTCAGGTAGGTTTAGGGGGAGTTTTCGCGTGGATTCATGGTATTTGGGGTTTTCTTCTTTTTGGGGGAGTGATCCTCTCCTTTCTTCGGGTGATTTTGAAGTGTTTTGGGGTTTCCGTTGCGTTTCGTTGAATTCCTAATGTGTTTTATGGTGGTTTGGAGTGTGCTTTGGGATTCGGAGAACATCAGGTAGGTTTAGGGTGTCTTTGGGGTGGATCTATGGTATTTGGGGTTTTCTTCTATTTTTTGGCGTGATCCTGTTATTTTTGGGGTGTATTTGAAGTGTTTTGGGGTCTCCGTTGGGTTTTGTTGGGTTCTCGTTGGTCATCATGGTGGAAAAGGGTAAATTGTGGGTTTTGGAGAACAACAGGTAGGTTTAGGGTGGTTTTGGGGTGGATCTATGGTTTTGGGGGATTTTCTTCCAGTTTTGGGGGTGATGCCGTTCTTGTTTGGGGTGTTTTTGACGTTTTTTGGGGTCTCTGTTGGGTTCTGTTGGGTTCTCGTTGGTCATCGTGTTGGAAAAGGGTAAATTGTGGTTTTTGGAGAACATCAGGTAGGTTTAGGGTGGTTTTGGCGTGGATCTATGGTTTTGGGGGATTTTCTTCCAGTTTTGGTGGTGATGCCGTTCTTGTTTGGGGTGTTTTTGACGTTTTTTGGGGTCTCCGTTGGATTTTGTTGGGTTCTCGTTGGTTATCATGGTGGAAAAGGGTAAATTGTGGGTTTTGGAGAACATCAGGTAGGTTTAGGGTGGTTTTGGGGTGGATCTATGTTTTTGGGGGATTTTCTTCCAGTTTTGGGGGTGATGCCGATATTTTTTGGGGTGTTTTTGACGTGTTTTGGGGTCTCCATTAGGTTTTGTTGGGTTCTTGTTTGTCATTATGTTAAATAGGAGTGGATTGTGGGTTTTGGAGAAGATCAGGTAGGTTTAGGGTGTCTTTGGGGTGGATCTATGGTTTTGGGGGATTTTCTTCCAGTTTTGGTGGTGATGCCGTTCTTGTTTAGGGTGTTTTTGACGTTTTTTGGGGTCTCTGTTGGGTTCTGTTGGGTTCTCGTTGGTCATCGTGTTGGAAAAGGGTAAATTGTGGTTTTTGGAGAAGATCAGGTAGGTTTAGGGTGGTTTTGGGGTGGATCTATGGTTTTGGGGGATTTTCTTCCAGTTTTGGGGGTGATGCCGTTCTTGTTTGGGGTGTTTTTGACGTTTTTTGGGGTCTCCGTTGGGTTTTGTTGGGTTCTCGTTGGTTATCATGTTGGAAAAGGGTAAATTTTGGGTTTTGGAGAACATCAGGTATGTTTAGGGTGGTTTTGGGGTGGATCTATGGTTTTGGGGGATTTTCTTCCAGTTTTGGGGGTGATGCCGATATTTTTTGGGGTGTTTTTTACGTGTTTTGGGGTCTCCATTAGGTTTAGTTGGGTTCTTGTTTGTCATTATGTTAAATAGGAGTGGATTGTGGGTTTTGGAGAACATCAGGTAGTTTTAGGGTGGTTTTGGCGTGGATCTATGGTTTTGGGGGATTTTCTTCCAGTTTTGGTGGTGATGCCGTTCTTGTTTGGGGTGTTTTTGACGTTTTTTGGGATCTCTGTTGGGTTCTGTTGGGTTCTCGTTGGTCATCGTGTTGGAAAAGGGTAAATTGTGGTTTTTGGAGAACATCAGGTAGGTTTAGGGTGTCTTTGGTGTGGATCTATGGTTTTGGGGGTTTTCTTCCAGTTTTGGGGGTGATGCCATTCTTGTTTGGGGTATTTTTTAAGGTTTTTGTGGTCTCTGTTTGGTTTTGTTGGGTTCTCGTTGGTCATCGTGTTGTAAAAGTGTAAATTGTGGGTTTTGGAGAACTTCAGGTAGGTTTAGGGGGAGTTTTCGCGTGGATTCATGGTATTTGGGGTTTTCTTCTTTTTGGGGGAGTGATCCTCTCCTTTCTTCGGGTGATTTTGAAGTGTTTTGGGGTTTCCGTTGCGTTTCGTTGAATTCCTAATGTGTTTTATGGTGGTTGGGAGTGTGCTTTGGGATTAGGAGAACATCAGGTAGGTTTAGGGTGTCTTTGGGGTGGATCTATGGTATTTGGGGTTTTCTTCTATTTTTTGGCGTGATCCTTTTCTCTGTTTTTGGGTGTATTTGAAGTGTTTTGGGGTCTCCGTTGGGTTTTGTTGTGTTCCTGTTGGTCTTTATGTTAAATAGGTTTGGATTGTGGGTTTTGGAGAACATCAGGTATGTTTAGGGTGGTTTTGGGGTGGATCTATGGTTTTGGGGGATTTTCTTCCAGTTTTGGGGGTGATGCCGTTCTTGTTTGGGGTGTTTTTGACGTTTTTTGGGGTCTCTGTTGGGTTCTGTTGGGTTCTCGTTGGTCATCGTGTTGGAAAAGGGTAAATTGTGGTTTTTGGAGAAGGTCAGGTAGGTTTTGGGTGGTTTTGGGGTGGATCTATGGTTTTGGGGGATTTTCTTCCAGTTTTGGGGGTGATGCCGTTCTTGTTTGGGGTGTTTTTGACGTTTTTTGGGGTCTCCGTTGGGTTTTGTTGGGTTCTCGTTGGTTATCATGGTGGAAAAGGGTAAATTGTGGTTTTTGGAGAACATCAGGTAGGTTTAGGGTGGTTTTGGGGTGGATCTATGGTTTTGGGGGATTTTCTTCCAGTTTTGGTGGTGATGCCGTTCTTGTTTGGGGTGTTTTTGACGTTTTTTGGGGTCTCTGTTGGGTTCTGTTGGGTTCTCGTTGGTCATCGTGTTGGAAAAGGGTAAATTGTGGTTTTTGGAGAACATCAGGTAGGTTTAGGGTGGTTTTGGGGTGGATCTATGGTTTTGGGGGATTTTCTTCCAGTTTTGGTGGTGATGCCGTTCTTGTTTGTGGTGTTTTTGACGTTTTTTGGGGTCTCCGTTGGATTTTGTTGGGTTCTCGTTGGTTATCATGTTGGAAAAGTGTAAATTGTGGGTTTTGGAGAAGATCAGGTAGGTTTAGGGTGTCTTTGGGGTGGATCTATGGTTTTGGGGGATTTTCTTCCAGTTTTGGGGGTGATGCCGTTCTTGTTTGGGGTGTTTTTGATGTTTTTTGGGGTCTCCGTTGGATTTTGTTGGGTTCTCGTTGGTTATCATGGTGGAAAAGGGTAAATTTTGGGTTTTGGAGAACATCAGGTAGGTTTAGGGTGGTTTTGGGGTGGATCTATGGTTTTGGGGGATTTTCTTCCAGTTTTGGGGGTGATGCCGTTCTTGTTTGGGGTGTTTTTTACGTGTTTTGGGATCTCTGTTGGGTTCTGTTGGGTTCTCGTTGGTCATCGTGTTGGAAAAGGGTAAATTGTGGTTTTTGGAGAACATCAGGTAGGTTTAGGGTGGTTTTGGTGTGGATCTATGGTTTTGGGGGTTTTCTTCCAGTTTTGGTGTTGATGCCATTCTTGTTTGGGGTATTTTTTAAGGTTTTTGTGGTCTCTGTTTGGTTTTGTTGGGTTCTCGTTGGTCATCGTGTTGTAAAAGTGTAAATTGTGGGTTTTGGAGAACTTCAGGTAGGTTTAGGGGGAGTTTTCGCGTGGATTCATGGTATTTGGGGTTTTCTTCTTTTTGGGGGAGTGATCCTCTCCTTTCTTCGGGTGATTTTGAAGTGTTTTGGGGTTTCCGTTGCGTTTCGTTGAATTCCTAATGTGTTTTATGGTGGTTGGGAGTGTGCTTTGGGATTAGGAGAACATCAGGTAGGTTTAGGGTGTCTTTGGGGTGGATCTATGGTATTTGGGGTTTTCTTCTATTTTTTGGCGTGATCCTTTTCTCTGTTTTTGGGTGTATTTGAAGTGTTTTGGGGTCTCCGTTGGGTTTTGTTGTGTTCCTGTTGGTCTTTATGTTAAATAGGTTTGGATTGTGGGTTTTGGAGAACATCAGGTATGTTTAGGGTGGTTTTGGGGTGGATCTATGGTTTTGGGGGATTTTCTTCCAGTTTTGGGGGTGATGCCGTTCTTGTTTGGGGTGTTTTTGACGTTTTTTTGGGGTCTCTGTTGGGTTCTGTTGGGTTCTCGTTGGTCATCGTGTTGGAAAAGGGTAAATTGTGGTTTTTGGAGAAGGTCAGGTAGGTTTTGGGTGGTTTTGGGGTGGATCTATGGTTTTGGGGGATTTTCTTCCAGTTTTGGGGGTGATGCCGTTCTTGTTTGGGGTGTTTTTGACGTTTTTTGGGGTCTCCGTTGGGTTTTGTTGGGTTCTCGTTGGTTATCATGGTGGAAAAGGGTAAATTGTGGTTTTTGGAGAACATCAGGTAGGTTTAGGGTGGTTTTGGGGTGGATCTATGGTTTTGGGGGATTTTCTTCCAGTTTTGGGGGTGATGCCGTTCTTGTTTGGGGTGTTTTTGACGTTTTTTGGGGTCTCTGTTGGGTTCTGTTGGGTTCTCGTTGGTCATCGTGTTGGAAAAGGGTAAATTGTGGTTTTTGGAGAACATCAGGTAGGTTTAGGGTGGTTTTGGGGTGGATCTATGGTTTTGGGGGATTTTCTTCCAGTTTTGGTGGTGATGCCGTTCTTGTTTGTGGTGTTTTTGACGTTTTTTGGGGTCTCCGTTGGATTTTGTTGGGTTCTCGTTGGTTATCATGTTGGAAAAGTGTAAATTGTGGGTTTTGGAGAAGATCAGGTAGGTTTAGGGTGTCTTTGGGGTGGATCTATGGTTTTGGGGGATTTTCTTCCAGTTTTGGGGGTGATGCCGTTCTTGTTTGGGGTGTTTTTGATGTTTTTTGGGGTCTCCGTTGGATTTTGTTGGGTTCTCGTTGGTTATCATGGTGGAAAAGGGTAAATTTTGGGTTTTGGAGAACATCAGGTAGGTTTAGGGTGGTTTTGGGGTGGATCTATGGTTTTGGGGGATTTTCTTCCAGTTTTGGGGGTGATGCCGTTCTTGTTTGGGGTGTTTTTTACGTGTTTTGGGATCTCTGTTGGGTTCTGTTGGGTTCTCGTTGGTCATCGTGTTGTAAAAGTGTAAATTGTGGTTTTTGGAGAACATCAGGTAGGTTTAGGGTGTCTTTGGGGTGGATCTATGGTTTTGGGGGTTTTCTTCCAGTTTTGGGGGTGATGCCATTCTTGTTTGGGGTATTTTTTAAGGTTTTTGTTGTCTCTGTTTGGTTTTGTTGGGTTCTCGTTGGTCATCGTGTTGTAAAAGTGTAAATTGTGGGTTTTGGAGAACTTCAGGTAGGTTTAGGGGGAGTTTTCGCGTGGATTCATGGTATTTGGGGTTTTCTTCTTTTTGGGGGAGTGATCCTCTCCTTTCTTCGGGTGATTTTGAAGTGTTTTCGGGTTTCCATTGCGTTTCGTTGAATTCCTAATGTGTTTTATGGTGGTTGGGAGTGTGCTTTGGTATTAGGAGAACATCAGGTAGGTTTAGGGTGGTTTTGGGGTGGATCTATGGTTTTGGGGGATTTTCTTCCAGTTTTGGGGGTGATGCCGTTCTTGTTTGGGGTGTTTTTGACGTTTTTTGGGGTCTCTGTTGGGTTCTGTTGGGTTCTCGTTGGTCATCGTGTTGGAAAAGGGTAAATTGTGGTTTTTGGAGAAGATCAGGTAGTTTTAGGGTGGTTTTGGGGTGGATCTATGGTTTTGGGGGATTTTCTTCCAGTTTTGGGGGTGATGCCGTTCTTGTTTGGGGTGTTTTTGACGTTTTTTGGGATCTCTGTTGGGTTCTGTTGGGTTCTCGTTGGTCATCGTGTTGGAAAAGGGTAAATTGTGGTTTTTGGAGAAGATCAGGTAGGTTTAGGGTGGTTTTGGGGTGGATCTATGGTTTTGTGGGATTTTCTTCCAGTTTTGGGGGTGATGCCGTTCTTGTTTGGGGTGTTTTTGACGTTTTTTGGGGTCTCCGTTGGGTTTTGTTGGGTTCTCGTTGGTTATCATGGTGGAAAAGGGTAAATTGTGGGTTTTGGAGAACATCAGGTATGTTTAGGGTGGTTTTGGGGTGGATCTATGGTTTTGGGGGATTTTCTTCCAGTTTTGGGGGTGATGCCGATATTTTTTGGGGTGTTTTTTACGTGTTTTGGGGTCTCCATTAGGTTTAGTTGGGTTCTTGTTTGTCATTATGTTAAATAGGAGTGGATTGTGGGTTTTGGAGAACATCAGGTAGTTTTAGGGTGGTTTTGGGGTGGATCTATGGTTTGGGGGATTTTCTTCCAGTTTTGGTGGTGATGCCGTTCTTGTTTGGGGTGTTTTTGACGTTTTTTGGGATCTCTGTTGGGTTTTGTTGGGTTCTCGTTGGTTATCATGGTGGAAAAGGGTAAATTGTGGTTTTTGAAGAACATCAGGTAGGTTTAGGGTGTCTGTGGGGTGGATCTATGGTTTTGGGGGTTTTCTTCCAGTTTTGGGGGTGATGCCATTCTTGTTTGGGGTATTTTTAAGGTTTTTGTGGTCTCTGTTTGGTTTTGTTGGGTTCTCGTTGGTCATCGTGTTGTAAAAGTGTAAATTGTGGGTTTTGGAGAACTTCAGGTAGGTTTAGGGGGAGTTTTCGCGTGGATTCATGGTATTTGGGGTTTTCTTCTTTTTGGGGGAGTGATCCTCTCCTTTCTTCGGGTGATTTTGATGTGTTTTGGGGTTTCCGTTGCGTTTCGTTGAATTCCTAATGTGTTTTATGGTGGTTGGGAGTGTGCTTTGGGATTAGGAGAACATCAGGTAGGTTTAGGGTGTCTTTGGGGTGGATCTATGGTATTTGGGATTTTCTTCTATTTTTTGGCGTGATCCTTTTCTCTGTTTTTGGGTGTATTTGAAGTGTTTTGGGGTCTCCGTTGGGTTTTGTTTGGTTCTCGTTGGTCATCATGGTGGAAAAGGGTAAATTGTGGGTTTTGGAGAACATCAGGTATGTTTAGGGTGGTTTTGGGGTGGATCTATGGTTTTGGGGGATTTTCTTCCAGTTTTGGGGGTCATGCCGATATTTTTTGGGGTGTTTTTGACGTTTTTGGGGGTCTCTGTTGGGTTCTGTTGGGTTCTCATTGGTCATCGTGTTGGAAAAGGGTAAATTGTGGTTTTTGGAGAACATCAGGTAGGTTTAGGGTGTCTTTGGGGTGGATCTATGGTTTTGGAGGATTTTCTTCCAGTTTTGGTGGTGATGCCGTTCTTGTTTGGGGTGTTTTTGACGTGTTTTGGTGTCTCCATTAGGTTTTGTTGGGTTCTTGTTTGTCATTATGTTAAATAGGTGTGGATTGTGGGTTTTGGAGAACATCAGGTAGTTTTAGGGTGGTTTTGGGGTGGATCTATGGTTTTGGGGGATTTTCTTCCAGTTTTGGTGGTGATGCCGTTCTTGTTTGGGGTGTTTTTGACGTTTTTTGGGGTCTCTGTTGGGTTCTGTTGGGTTCTCGTTGGTCATCGTGTTGGAAAAGGGTAAATTGTGGTTTTTGGAGAACATCAGGTAGGTTTAGGGTGTCTTTGGGGTGGATCTATGGTTTTGGGGGATTTTCTTCCAGTTTTGGGGGTGATGCCGTTCTTGTTTGGGGTGTTTTTGACGTTTTTTGGGGTCTCCGTTGGGTTTTGTTGGGTTCTCGTTGGTCATCATGGTGGAAAAGGGTAAATTGTGGGTTTTGGAGAACATCAGGTAGTTTTAGGGTGGTTTGGGGTGGATCTATGGTTTTGGGGGATTTTCTTCCAGTTTTGGGGGTGATGCCGATATTTTTTGGGGTGTTTTTGACGTTTTTGGGGGTCTCTGTTGGGTTCTGTTGGGTTCTCATTGGTCATCGTGTTGGAAAAGGGTAAATTGTGGTTTTTGGAGAACAACAGGTAGGTTTAGGGTGTCTTTGGTGTGGATCTATGGTTTTGGGGGTTTTCTTCCAGTTTTGGGGGTGATGCCATTCTTGTTTGGGGTATTTTTTAAGGTTTTTGTGGTCTCTGTTTGGTTTTGTTGGGTTCTCGTTGGTCATCGTGTTGTAAAAGTGTAAATTGTGGGTTTTGGAGAACTTCAGGTAGGTTTAGGGGGAGTTTTCGCGTGGATTCATGGTATTTGGCGTTTTCTTCTTTTTGGGGGAGTGATCCTCTCCTTTCTTCGGGTGATTTTGAAGTGTTTTGGGGTTTCCGTTGCGTTTCGTTGAATTCCTAATGTGTTTTATTGTTGTTTGGAGTGTGCTTTGGGATTAGGAGAACATCAGGTAGGTTTAGGGTGTCTTTGGGGTGGATCTATGGTATTTGGGGTTTTCTTCTATTTTTTGGCGTGGTCCTGTTCTTTTTTGGGGTGTATTTGAAGTGTTTTGGGGTCTCCGTTGGGTTTTGTTGGGTTCTCGTTGGTCATCATGGTGGAAAAGGGTAAATTGTGGGTTTTGGAGAACATCAGGTAGGTTTAGGGTGGTTTTGGGGTTGATCTATGGTTTTGGCGTATTTTCTTCCAGTTTTGGTGGTGATGCCGATATTTTTTGGGGTGTTTTTTACGTGTTTTGGGGTCTCCATTAGGTTTTGTTGGGTGTTTGTTTGTCATTATGTTAAATAGGAGTGGATTGTGGTTTTTGGAGAACATCAGGTAGTTTTAGGGTGGTTTTGGGGTGGATCTATGGTTTTGGGGGATTTTCTTCCAGTTTTGGTGGTGATGCCGTTCTTGTTTGGGGTGTTTTTGACGTTTTTTGGGGTCTCTGTTGGGTTCTGTTGGGTTCTCGTTGGTCATCGTGTTGGAAAAGGGTAAATTGTGGTTTTTGGAGAACATCAGGTAGGTTTAGGGTGTCTTTGGGGTGGATCTATGGTTTTGGGGGTTTTCTTCCAGTTTTGGGGGTGATGCCATTCTTGTTTGGGGTATTTTTTAAGGTTTTTGTGGTCTCTGTTTGGTTTTGTTGGGTTCTCGTTGGTCATCGTGTTGTAAAAGTGTAAATTGTGGGTTTTGGAGAACTTCAGGTAGGTTTAGGGGGAGTTTCGCGTGGATTCTTGGTATTTGGGCTTTTCTTCTTTTTGGGGGAGTGATCCTCTCCTTTCTTCGGGTGATTTTGAAGTGTTTTGGGGTTTCCGTTGCGTTTCGTTGAATTCCTAATGTGTTTTATGGTGGTTTGGAGTGTGCTTTGGGATTAGGAGAACATCAGGTAGGTTTAGGGTGTCTTTGGGGTGGATCTATGGTATTTGGGGTTTTCTTCTATTTTTTGGCGTGATCCTGTTCTTTTTTGGGGTGTATTTGAAGTGTTTTGGGGTCTCCATTGGGTTTTGTTTGGTTCTCGTTGGTCATCATGGTGGAAAAGGGTAAATTGTGGGTTTTGGAGAAGATCAGGTAGGTTTCGGGTGGTTTTGGGGTGGATCTATGGTTTTGGTGTATTTTCTTCCAGTTTTGGTGGTGATGCCGTTCTTGTTTGGGGTGTTTTTGACGTGTTTTGGTGTGTCCATTAGGTTTTGTTGGGTTCTTGTTTGTCATTATGTTAAATAGGTGTGGATTGTGGGTTTTGGAGAACATCAGGTAGGTTTAGGGTGGTTTTGGGGTGGATCTATGTTTTTGGCGTATTTTCTTCCAGTTTTGGGGGTGATGCCGATATTTTTTGGGGTGTTTTTTACGTGTTTTGGGGTCTCCATTAGGTTTTGTTGGGTTCTTGTTTGTCATTATGTTAAATAGGAGTGGATTGTGGGTTTTGGAGAACATCAGGTAGTTTTAGGGTGGTTTTGGGGTGGATCTATGGTTTTGGGGGATTTTCTTCCAGTTTTGGTGGTGATGCCGTTCTTGTTTGGGGTGTTTTTGATGTTTTTTTGGGTCTCTGTTGGGTTCTGTTGGGTTCTCGTTGGTCATCGTGTTGGAAAAGGGTAAATTGTGGTTTTTGGAGAACATCAGGTAGGTTTAGGGTGTCTTTGGGGTGGATCTATGGTTTTGGGGGATTTTCTTCCAGTTTTGGTGGTGATGCCGTTCTTGTTTGGGGTGTTTTTGACGTTTTTTGGGGTCTCTGTTGGGTTCTGTTGGGTTCTCGTTGGTCATCGTGTTGGAAAAGGGTAAATTGTGGTTTTTGGAGAAGATCAGGTAGGTTTAGGGTGTCTTTGGGGTGGATCTATGGTTTTGGGGGATTTTCTTCCAGTTTTGGTGGTGATGCCGTTCTTGTTTGGGGTGTTTTTGACGTTTTTTGGGGTCTCTGTTGGGTTCTGTTGGGTTCTCGTTGGTTATCATGGTGGAAAAGGGTAAATTGTGGTTTTTGGAGAACATCAGGTAGGTTTAGGGTGGTTTTGGGGTGGATCTATGGTTTTGGCGTATTTTCTTCCAGTTTTGGGGGTGATGCCAATATTTTTTGGGGTGTTTTTTACGTGTTTTGGGGTCTCCATTAGGTTTTGTTGGGTTCTTGTTTGTCATTATGTTAAATAGGTGTGGATTGTGGTTTTTGGAGAACATCAGGTAGGTTTAGGGTGGTTTTGGGGTGGATCTATGGTTTTGGGGGATTTTCTTCCAGTTTTGGTGGTGATGCCGTTCTTGTTTGGGGTGTTTTTGACGTTTTTTGGGGTCTCTGTTGGGTTCTGTTGGGTTCTCGTTTGTCATCGTGTTGGAAAAGGGTAAATTGTTGGTTTTGGAGAACATCAGGTAGGTTTAGGGTGGTTTTGGGGTGGATCTATGGTTTTGGGGGATTTTCTTCCAGTTTTGGGGGTGATGCCGTTCTTGTTTGGGGTGTTTTTGACGTTTTTTGGGGTCTCCGTTGGGTTTTGTTGGGTTCTCATTGGTTATCATGGTGGAAAAGGGTAAATTGTGCGTTTTGGAGAACATCAGGTAGTTTTAGGGTGTCTTTGGGGTGGATCTATGGTTTTGAGGGTTTTCTTCCAGTTTTGGGGGTGACGCCATTCTTGTTTGGGGTGTTTTTGACGTTTTTTGGGGTCTCTGTTGGGTTCTGTTGGGTTCTCGTTGGTCATCGTGTTGGAAAAGTGTAAATTGTGGTTTTTGGAGAAGATCAGGTAGGTTTAGGGTGTCTTTGGGGTGGATCTATGGTTTTGGGGGTTTTCTTCCAGTTTTGGGGGTTATGCCATTCTTGTTTGGGGTATTTTTTAAGGTTTTTGTGGTCTCTGTTTGGTTTTGTTGGGTTCTCGTTGGTCATCGTGTTGTAAAAGTGTAAATTGTGGGTTTTGGAGAACTTCAGGTAGGTTTAGGGGGAGTTTTCGCGTGGATTCATGGTATTTGGGGTTTTCTTCTTTTTGGGGGAGTGATCCTCTCCTTTCTTCGGGTGATTTTGAAGTGTTTTGGGGTTTCCGTTGCGTTTCGTTGAATTCCTAATGTGTTTTATGGTGGTTTGGAGTGTGCTTTGGGATTAGGAGAACATCAGGTAGGTTTAGGGTGTCTTTGGGGTGGATCTATGGTATTTGGGGTTTTCTTCTATTTTTTTGGCGTGATCCTGTTTTTTTTTGGGGTGTATTTGAAGTGTTTTGGGGTCTCCGTTGGGTTTTGTTTGGTTCTCGTTGGTCATCATGGTGGAAAAGGGTAAATTGTGGGTTTTGGAGAAGATCAGGTAGGTTTAGGGTGGTTTTGGGGTGGATCTATGTTTTTGGCGTATTTTCTTCCAGTTTTGGGGGTGATGCCGTTCTTGTTTGGGGTGTTTTTTACGTGTTTTGGGGTCTCCATTAGGTTTTGTTGGGTTCTTGTTTGTCATTATGTTAAATAGGAGTGGATTGTGGGTTTTGGAGAAGATCAGGTAGTTTTAGGGCGGTTTTGGGGTGGATCTATGGTTTTGGGGGATTTTCTTCCAGTTTTGGTGGTGATGCCGTTCTTGTTTGGGGTGTTTTTGATGTTTTTTTGGGTCTCTGTTGGGTTCTGTTGGGTTCTCGTTGGTCATCGTGTTGGAAAAGGGTAAATTGTGGTTTTTGGAGAACATCAGGTAGGTTTAGGGTGTCTTTGGGGTGGATCTATTGTTTTGGGGGATTTTCTTCCAGTTTTGGTGGTGATGCCGTTCTTGTTTGGGGTGTTTTTGACGTTTTTTGGGGTCTCTGTTGGGTATTGTTGGGTTCTCGTGGGTCATCGTGTTGGAAAAGGGTAAATTGTGGGTTTTGGAGAACATCAGGTAGGTTTAGGGTGTCTTTGGGGTGGATCTATGGTTTTGGGGGATTTTCTTCCAGTTTTGGGGGTGATGCCGTTCTTGTTTGGGGTGTTTTTGACGTTTTTTGGGGTCTCTGTTGGGTTCTGTTGGGTTCTCGTTGGTTATCATGGTGGAAAAGGGTAAATTGTGGGTTTTGGAGAACATCAGGTAGGTTTAGGGTGGTTTTGGGGTGGATCTATGGTTTTGGCGTATTTTCTTCCAGTTTTGGGGGTGATGCCAATATTTTTTGGGGTGTTTTTTACGTGTTTTGGTGTGTCCATTAGCTTTTGTTGGGTTCTTGTTTGTCATTATGTTAAATAGGTGTGAATTGTGGGTTTTGGAGAACATCAGGTAGGTTTCGGTTGGTTTTGGGGTGGATCTATGGTTTTGGGGGATTTTCTTCCAGTTTTGGTGGTGATGCCGTTCTTGTTTGGGGTGTTTTTGACGTTTTTTGGGGTCTCTGTTGGGTTCTGTTGGGTTCTCGTTGGTCATCGTGTTGGAAAAGGGTAAATTGTGGTTTTTGGAGAACATCAGGTAGGTTTAGGGTGGTTTTGGGGTGGATCTATGGTTTTGGGGGATTTTCTTCCAGTTTTGGGGGTGATGCCGTTCTTGTTTGGGGTGTTTTTGACGTTTTTTGGGGTCTCCGTTGGGTTTTGTTGGGTTCTTGTTGTTTATCATGGTGGAAAAGTGTAAATTGTGGTTTTTTGGAGAACATCAGGTAGGTTTAGGGTGGTTTTGGGGTGGATCTATGGTTTTGGCGTATTTTCTTCCAGTTTTGGGGGTGATGCCGATATTTTTTGGGGTGTTTTTTACGTGTTTTGGGGTCTCCATTAGGTTTTGTTGGGTTCTTGTTTGTCATTATGTTAAATAGGAGTGGATTGTGGTTTTTGGAGAACATCAGGTAGGTTTAGGGTGGTTTTGGGGTGGATCTATGGTTTTGGGGGATTTTCTTCCAGTTTTGGTGGTGATGCCGTTCTTGTTTGGGGTGTTTTTGACGTTTTTTGGGGTCTCTGTTGGGTTCTGTTGGGTTCTCGTTGGTCATCGTGTTGGAAAAGGGTAAATTGTGGGTTTTGGAGAACATCAGGTAGGTTTAGGGTGTCTTTGGGGTGGATCTATGGTTTTGGGGGATTTTCTTCCAGTTTTGGGGGTGATGCCGTTCTTGTTTGGGGTGTTTTTGACGTTTTTTGGGGTCTCCGTTGGGTTTTGTTGGGTTCTCGTTGGTTATCATGGTGGAAAAGTGTAAATTGTGGGTTTTGGAGAACATCAGGTAGGTTTCGGGTGGTTTTGGGGTGGATCTATGGTTTTGGCGTATTTTCTTCCAGTTTTGGGGGTGATGCCGATATTTTTTGGTGTGTTTTTTACGTGTTTTGGGGTCTCCATTAGGTTTTGTTGGGTTCTTGTTTGTCATTATGTTAAATAGGAGTGGATTGTGGGTTTTGGAGAACATCAGGTAGGTTTAGGGTGGTTTTGGGGTGGATCTATGGTTTTGGGGGATTTTCTTCCAGTTTTGGGGGTGATGCCGTTCTTGTTTGGGGTGTTTTTGACGTTTTTTGGGGTCTCTGTTGGGTTCTGTTGGGTTCTCGTTGGTCATCGTGTTGGAAAAGGGTAAATTGTGGTTTTTGGAGAAGATCAGGTAGGTTTAGGGTGTCTTTGGGGTGGATCTATGGTTTTGGGGGTTTTCTTCCAGTTTTGGGGGTGATGCCATTCTTGTTTGGGGTGTTTTTTAAGGTTTTTGTGGTCTCTGTTTGGTTTTGTTGGGTTCTCGTTGGTCATCGTGTTGTAAAAGTGTAAATTGTGGGTTTTGGAGAACTTCAGGTAGGTTTAGGGGGAGTTTTCGCGTGGATTCATGGTATTTGGGGTTTTCTTCTTTTTGGGGGAGTGATCCTCTCCTTTCTTCGGGTGATTTTGAAGTGTTTTGGGGTTTCCGTTGCGTTTCGTTGAATTCCTAATGTGTTTTATGGTGGTTTGGAGTGTGCTTTGGGATTAGGAGAACATCAGGTAGGTTTAGGGTGTCTTTGGGGTGGATCTATGGTATTTGGGGTTTTCTTCTATTTTTTGGCGTGATCCTGTTCTTTTTTGGGGTGTATTTGAAGTGTCTTGGGGTCTCCGTTGGGTTTTGTTTGGTTCTCGTTGGTCATCATGGTGGAAAAGGGTAAATTGTGGGTTTTGGAGAAGATCAGGTAGGTTTAGGGTGGTTTTGGGGTGGATCTATGGTTTTGGGGGATTTTCTTCCAGTTTTGGTGGTGATCCTTTTCTTGTTTGGGGTGTTTTTGACGTGTTTTGGTGTGTCCATTAGGTTTTGTTGGGTTCTTGTTTGTCATTATGTTAAATAGGTGTGGATTGTGGGTTTTGGAGAACATCAGGTAGGTTTAGGGTGGTTTTGGGGTGGATCTATTGTTTTGGGGGATTTTCTTCCAGTTTTGGTGGTGATGCCGTTCTTGTTTGGGGTGTTTTTGACGTTTTTTGGGGTCTCTGTTGGGTTCTGTTGGGTTCTCGTTGGTCATCGTGTTGGAAAAGGGTAAATTGTGGTTTTTGGAGAACATCAGGTAGGTTTAGGGTGTCTTTGGTGTGGATCTATGGTTTTGGGGGATTTTCTTCCAGTTTTGGGGGTGATGCCATTCTTGTTTGGGGATTTTTTAAGGTTTTTGTGGTCTCTGTTTGGTTTTGTTGGGTTCTCGTTGGTCGTCGTGTTGTAAAAGTGTAAATTGTGGGTTTTGGAGATCTTCAGGTAGGTTTAGGGGGAGTTTTCGCGTGGATTCGTGGTATTTGGGGTTTTCTTCTTTTTGGGGGAGTGATCCTCTCCTTTCTTCGGGTGATTTTGAAGTGTTTTGGGGTTTCCGTTGCGTTTCGTTGAATTCCTAATGTGTTTTATGGTGGTTTGGAGTGTGCTTTGGGATTAGGAGAACATCAGGTAGGTTTAGGGTGTCTTTGGGGTGGATCTATGGTATTTGGGGTTTTCTTCTATTTTTTGGCGTGATCCTGTTGTTTTTTGGGGTGTATTTGAAGTGTTTTGGGGTCTCCGTTGGGTTTTGTTTGGTTCTCGTTGGTC